>NW_017300000.1:22081-24110 GCF_001594075.2 Trachymyrmex cornetzi | reverse complement strand
TCTAGTTGGAGTATGCGACGCGAACAAATCTTATGTCAAACAAGATAAGACGTGTAGGATAATGTGAGATAGAATGTATAGGATAAAATGAAATAGAAATATGTTACTTATAGTACTATAAATGGCTGCCAAGTTACGCAAATGGTTAAATTGCAACAGCGAATCAGAATGCATAACACCGGTTACGTCTCTCTGATAAATCTAGGACTCTAAGGGTGCCGTCACATGCGGCGTAACCTGCGTAATGTCTAGTTCACACTGGACGCAGCAAGCAGCGGCAAGCGTACGCATTATTTACGTTACTTTAATTTTTATTTTGTAGAAAATTAAAATAATTAATAATTAAAAATTAAGCAGGTGACAGTTTATAATCTGATATAGCCGTAATTTTTTTTAACATAATTATTTCACATTGACTATTGAATTCTTGAATATCTATCATCACATGTGATTTATATTACTTACGAAATTTTCTGTTTCTTGCGATATTTTCATAAATTTTTGATTTCTGAAATCATCAAAAGACACTAACATAACAGCTAAGTACGTAACAGTCACAGTAAGGTTAGGTTCTTATTTTTGCTGCTCGCTGCTCGCCCAAAATCCAACACTGTTGAATTTTTCAGAAGCGTCAGTAGTGGCGTAGAAAATATCTCTTCGTTGATTGGCTGCTGCTCGACGCTTGCCGCTTGCTGCGTCCAGTGTGAACTAGACATAAGCGTAACCTGCTTATTTTAGTAATTTACTAGAATACGTTATTTTTAATACGCCATTCTGAAAGCCCGCATTCACATTGAGCGTATTTCGCGGAAGATTAGAGAAATGCGGAACAAATGCAACTAATTGCTGATTAGAATTTCTGTTGTACACTCTAACAGAAATGCTAAATGAATTTACGATTGCTTTTCGTAACCTACGCATCTCGAAAAGTACGCCTCATGGGGAACCGGTACCTTTCCATCGCGTATATGTGAGCGGATGATCGAATAAATTATTAAAATCGAAAAATTTTGTGAAACCTCTCTTAGGCTTATTCGACGCGTTTTTGCATGAAACAAAAAAATCTGGCAAAAAAACGTCGTTTTGCCTTGTGATCTGAGATATTAAGCGTTAAAGTTGATGACTATTGAGGTTAGGAAATCTGTCACAGAGACAAAATGAGGTCTATAATTGTACTGTTCCACATGAGTTTCGACTTTTCACGCGATGCAAAGGGGCGCACGATTTCTATAATTGTACTGTTGCAAAATCGAAATCCTTGTGCATTTTTTCAGGGGTGCGTTCCAAAACGCAACTTTGGTAACTGAAATCTATAGTTAACGTAACGTAAACTATAGCTTTTTAGTAATCAAAGTTACGTTTTGGAACGCACCCCAGACAGAATAAGTTAAAATGAGCCAGAAATTAGATTCGATGCATGGTGGTTCAATCATGTTTCGGCGTAAGAAAATAGCGTAAAAAACATAAAGTGACTAGACAGAAACTGATGTTCAAGTGAAATGATATGATTGGTCGGCGCAAGTTAGGCTTACGCAAGTTACGCTTACGCAAGTTACGCCGCATGTGACGGCATCCTTAGAGTCATATCATTTCACTTGAACATCAGTTTCTATCTAGTCACTTTATGCTTTTAACGCTATTTTGTTGTTTACGCCGAAATATGATAGAGCCACCTTGCGTCGAATCTAATTTCTGGCTCATTTTAGCTTATTCTGTCTGAAAAAATGCACAAGGGTTTTGATTTTGCAACAGTACAATTATAGAAGTCGTGCACCCCTTTGCATCTCGTGAAAAGTCGAAATCCATGTGGAACAGTACAATTATAAACCTCATTTTGTCTCTGTGACAGATTTCCTAACATCAATAGTCATCAACTTTAACGTTTAATATCTCAGATCACAAGGCAGAACAACGTTTTTTTTTGCCAGATTCTTTCGTTTCATGCAAAAACGCATCGAATAAGCCTAAGAGTGGTTTCACAAAATTTTCCGATTTTAATAATTTATTCGATCATCCGCTTATATATACG
>NW_017300000.1:6926-21825 GCF_001594075.2 Trachymyrmex cornetzi | reverse complement strand
GCCACTCGTTGTGACGTAAGCAAGGACAAAAATCTGATTGGTCATGCGCATGAGCATACCCTTGTCTTTTTATCATGCATCGAATAAGCTTAAAAGTGGTCTCACAAAATTTTCCAATTTTAATAATTAAAGCTGGAAACACAATAGACACAGGCAATAGGCACAGGCAACAGGGAATAACGAGCCGTCCAATCAGAGCTCTGGGATATAATATCGAACTTATACTCCAAAGCTCTGATTAAACCGCTCGTTATTCCTGTTGCCTGTGCCTATTGCCTGTGTCTATTGTGTTTCCAGCTTTATTCGATCATCCGCTCATATATATGCGATGGAAAGGTATCGGTTCCCCATGAGGCGTACTTTTCGAGTTGCTTAGGTTACGAAAACCAATCGTAAATTCGTTTAGAATTTCTTTAGAGTGTACAACAAAAATTCTAATCAGTAATTGTTGCATTAGTTCCGCATTTCTCTAATCTTCCGCGAAATACGCCCAATATGAATGCCGGCTTTCAGAATAGCGTATTCTAGTAAATAAAAAATAACGTATTCTAGTAAATTACTAGAATATGCAGGTTACGCTTACGCAGGTTACGCCGCAAATGACGGCACCCTAATGGTATATCCACACAAACTTGCTTAGCCGCATAAACGTATGCATAAAAACAATTATCCAATCGCATTTCTCTTACAAAGTTGCACGTAAAATGTGATTGGACAATTTTCTTTATGCATACATTTGTGCTGGATTCACACTGCATCCGATTTGCGTTGTACGACGCTCTTCAACTAATCAGAAAACGGGATTCCAATGGATTTTGCTTCGTATCATCGGAATCCTGTTTTCTGGTTAGTTGCAGAGCGTCGTACGACGCAAATCGGATGCAGTGTGAATCCAGCATTGTGCGGCTATGCAAATTGGTGTGGATATACCCTAATTCTTTTAAAGTTTCTGGTAGGAGTAAAGCTGGAAACACAATAGACACAGGCAATAGGCACAGGCAACAGGGAATAACGAGCGGTCCATTCAGAGCTTTGGGGTATAAGTTCAATATTATATCCCAGAGTTCTGATTGGACGACTCGTTATTCCCTGTTGCCTGTGCCTATTGCCTGTGTCTATTGTGTTTCCAGCTTAAGACACTATAAACGTGAGTATTCGCATCCGCCATTTTTACTCCTTTTCTCACTCTCTTGCTCCTTTTCTCTATTCTGTGCTCTCTCTCCATTCCGCCGCTAAACTAAAAAGATTGAAGAAAGAAGAGAGAAGGTTGAAGAGAAAACAAACAGTGGGGAAAGGAGTAAAAATGGTAGACGCGAATACCTACGTTTCTAGTGCTCTAGTAGGAACCGGCTCACTAGAGTTGGCAACACTGGTTCTGCCAATGAAAAACACTCTTATACTGTGCCTGCACCATCTACACACCACACCGTTATGCTGGATTCACACTGTATCCGATTTTCGTCGTACGACGCTCTTCAACCAATCAGAAAACAGAGTTCCGATGATATGAAGCCAAATCCATCGGAATCCTGTTTTCTGATTGGTTGCAGAGCATCGTACGACGCAAATCGGATGCAGTATGAATCCAGCATTATTACAACAGAGATTCTGTGATCCACGGATTATTTTGACAATTGCGAATACATCGGAATACGATCTTCCTAGGTCCGTATTTATTCTGTGCAATGAAAGAGATAGGATGCATAGATTCCGGCTTTTATCATAATCACGTATAATTTTGTCGATACATTAAATCGTGAAATATTCTTGTCCGATCGTCCCATACATAATTGTCTTAAAATATGGCACTGTCAAATATTTTGTTGCTCAGCCAAATAGCGGGCTATGTTGTGGCCCTTATTCTGTCGCTCTGCATCATCGTGCCTATGAGTCTACATCAGGATGAGTTTAGGTAAAATCGTAGCTCGATATTATGGCAATCATGAATTTTTCTATTATGCGTCGCGAGTTTTATTGTTTCTTTTTTTTAGGGGACATTGTCTTTTGTTTTCGACTGGAGTATGGCAGGAGTCAGATGGCCAGTTTGTAGTAAATTGGGCGTCGCAATTATACTGCAATTATACAATATTCGTAGGCCTGATACTCCTCATAACATCGACTATACAGATCTACCGATTGTCCCTGTTTATGTACCGTGGCGAAGACAGTTCATTTCTCTCTGCATTTGTAGACGTTGTAACTTCCATTGTTCTCACCACTGTCACCTTAATAGCTGCAATTATTGTAACTTTAGGTTTCATGACTTGGTGTCAATGTATGACCAAGAGGTTTCCATCATGTGAATTAGCAGCTGGAAATGATATTGACAAGGCTGATGGTATTGATACATCAGGTTTTCATATCGAACTTGGTGCTGTTCAATTTGGTATTTGGAGTAGCTTGTCAATTTGGGTCGGTTTATCTGTTTTCGCCGTTTTAAAACTATTAAGGTATCATCAGCTAGAGAATATGAAAGTTTCCATGTATAGAGAAAGGCAAAGATTAATAGAAGCTACCACGAGTAATCAGCAGCAGGAGCAAAGTTAAAAGTTGGTAGCCTAACATTTTGTCTCAAGGTAATTTTGATAATATGTTTGTTAATTTGCAAAGATGAACGAGATCTAAATCTCAAAGAATATGCATTTGTGTGAGATTCTTTGTTAATGTTAAAGCGCACAGAATTAATATGAGCAAAGTAATATATCGATGAAGTGTATCATTCAAAGCCAATCAATTTTATAAAAAGTGTGGCAATCTTTTTATTATAGATTAGCATATGTAGTAACATATTTTTAGAATATTATAAATTTATTATAGTTCTTATTTATCAATATTGAACTCAACAATGGGCTAATGAGAGTATAATCGCGGTAATTCTTGCGAAAAATCTATTTATTACATATTGCTATACCTCATAATACAAACGTTTCGGCTTTCTTTCGAGCCATCCTCAATGTATCCACATAAACAATGCTTGTTGACTTTCTATGGTTAGACGAGAGAGTGACCACTCATTCCATCCACAACAATGCGTGACACAAGATTGGTAGATACTAGTAGCAACAATCTGGGATGCATTCTATGTATCAAGAAGCAACTGTTACCAAATTTTTTCGGTAATGAATTAAATATGAAACAAAAAATCACTCACCCGTATAAGTAGAATCAACATAAAAGTTGAATCAACAAGCACTGTTTATGTAGATACATTGAGGATAGCTCGAAAGAAAGCCGAAACGTTTGTATTATGAGTTATAGCAATATGTAATAAATCGATTTTTCGCAAGAATTACCATGATTATACTCTCATTAGCCCATTGTTGAGTTCAATATTGACAATTTCGAGAGTTGATTTTCTTTTTACTTTAGTTCTTATTTATAATTGAAGAAAAATTATTTAAAAGCCTTAGCATATATGCACAGGGTGTCTCAGAATTTGTGACCAAAATTTTAATAACATATATATATTCTTGACTTAAAAATAAGACAAAAATCCTAATATTAAAATGTCGAGGCTATAATAGTTTTTAAATTAATTTATTATACATATTAAAAATAATTTATTATACATATTAAAAATAATTTGTTATACATATTTGTTATATTTAATATCCTGTAATATTTTTGTTATGTACGTTGCATATGTAATCATTTTCTATGTTTAAATATGATTAGTGAAGTATTTCTACATTTTATTATATATTTATTATATGTTATTACTTTAAACTCATGGAGTGAACATAGGTGTACGAACATCTGCTTGTATGATGTACCGTCCCTGAGCGCGTGAAATATTAGCTCTGTGATAGTTAACTTAATTAGTTAGATAGTTAACTTTTTTTTTAACTGCTATTAATTTAAAAACTATTATAGCCTCGATATTTTGGTATTAGGATTGTCGCTTTATTTTTAAGTAAAAAATATGTTATTAAAATTTCGGTCACAAATTGTGAGACATCTTGTATATGTCGTTGTTCGTCGATTTTTTCCAAGTTTAGATATATAAGATTTGTATAAAGAAATCGTGTCAGCAATGTATATATTTCCAATTATAATAAACAAATATAAATATAGTTATAGGAATATAAGTAATGAAAGCTATAACAATATAACAATTGCTTCTTTTATATTTTTCTGATTCAGTTATATAGCATACATATATACATATATATATATATATTTATTTATTTATATGCATGTGTAATTTATAATAGCCATCAGATTATTAAAACAAATATAAAATAAGATACTTGTTATTGATGCCTACATTTTGTTATTTAATGTTCTTTAAGTGTGTCTATTACAAAGATCGCGTGTAATTTTGTATATAAGTTACAATACAAAATACACATTTATCGAAATTATCCTGATACAGTCCGACGTACTCTATTATAACGTTTAACCTGGAAGATGGAGTATATATGACATTGGAATATTTCTCATATGAAATATATATAAGTTGAATTATGTAAAATATATATAAGGCATCGAAATAGAGAGCATGTGACAAACTGAATTACAATACTTATGTATTCATACTTTTTTGCATACTCCGAGTGTGCTTCTACGACTACCTGGTGGACATGTCCTTGGGGGAGGGTCGATTATTATGAAAGGTGCAATATTTGTTTCTACACATTCCAATTGGAAGGTAGTTTCGTTTACACCTATTACCCCATCAGGCGCACATGGACCGCCTATTGTTCGAAGAGGATAACATGTGCCATTGAATGGAACCTCGCCATCTTTCAAGCAAGGATTCTCCACGCAACGAGGGATTGCATCATCTTCAGGAAGAACAACATAATTCTTGGGTGGACAAGGACCTTGTCTGTAGGCTTCGTAACAGGAATTGTTCAACGGGAAATATAAGAATCGAGGTCTACAATCGCACACCCAAGCATCCTTCGCACTGTCGCCTGGATAGAGAAGCATGTCTTTTGGGCAACGACCTGGTATTGATATGGGTATACGGTCATCTATTACCTGCGAAGGTGTTTATGTAAGGAAAAATAGCTTTTTATATAATTTTATATTAATATTACCGTGGAGTTGCCACCACTGACGTGAGACGTCTCCTCATCAGTTGGAAATGCTAAATCCTGACTCCATGTCACATGGTTACATACGAAAAATATAAAACTGACATACAAATACTTCATCTTGACGATATTGAACAAGATTGTATCGCTGAGAAAATTGTACATATATCTACAAATGTTAAGTAAATGGAGAAAATAGAAAATATTTTTTAATATACAAAAATCAATTAAAGCCAGAATGCAAAAAAGGAGAATAAATATTATTAATAACTGATCAAATCACGACAAGATAGTAAAAATCAAAATGTTTCCATTTATTTCCGATCCCTTTTACTGGCAAACTAAAAGACGGAGATATCAATAAAATAGATATATTACTCTAAAAAAAAAAACCTATTACAAATCCGAATAATTATTAGCGATCTAATTATGCACTAACAACTGCATTCTAGTTCGGATTGATACTTTCAATATTAAAATGAATAGATTTCTTACAATTCTTAGCAATACGCTGTTCCTTCCTGGCAAAAGAAAAATAAAATAGAAATATCACATAGATATTGGTAACAAGCAAAGATTTGTAAATTTGACAAAGATGTTCTAAGATTTTCTCGAATGCGTACGCGCAATTACACTGAGCGATGTAACGGCAACTGATGTTTCAAGGCTAACCACTGTGACATAAAAGAAAATGAAAGACTATACTGACCAGAGTGATAATCTTTTTCACTAATACATTGGCAAGTTCTTACATACGCATAAGAGTAATCTGAGAAAACTATTTACGTGTATAGGAATTGAAGAAGAAGGAGAGGAGGAATTTCTGGGAAAATATGATTTATAATTATAATCTGAGATGATTAAATTGCTCACAATAAAATAGTAAAGAGGAAAACTAAAACTTTCTGGAATATTAAAAAATGTTAAAAGATGATTTTTTTACAATTATATATTTATAAGAAATACGCTACACCACCACACAGGATTATTCATTAAGAAATTCGAATTCGTTATGTGCACCTACAGAATCATTCATAGAATCTATGAAATGACTCTCTTTGTAGTCTGGCCAGGATTTAAATTCTTTAAAGAGTTCCAGAATTTGTGTTGGTGTCAAGTCTCCAAATTGTGTATATATCGTGTAATCTTTGGCTATGAGTCTAATTCCACAGTCTGGTATCCATTTCCTAGAGGCAAAACAATAAATAATTGTAAAGGAGAATGTACTTAAAATTCTCTAAAACAAACAATATTTAACAAAAACTTTATAGTTTTTTTTCATACTTACTCCAATGCAGGTATCACTCTAGTACGACGTTTCTGCATGTGGTGTCTCACAAAATAGGAAAATGTTATCCAATCTTTTGGCGATAATTGTGCGTAAATGTCAGCTTTGGGCTCAAGTTTTATCACATACAGCTGCTCGTAATTTTGTTTTGCCGACAAAACAGATGATTTACGTTTATATTGTTTCTTTTTCGACCAAGGTATAAAAGCTTTCCTGTTTAATGTTCCCAGGAGTTCATAATTAAACATTAATTTGAACATTACCTTTGTATAGGTATATATGTTTAAACTAGTAAAAATATTATATTTCTGAAACATATTAAAACCAAATATTAGTGTGATTTTATTAAGTATACTCCTAAAAAAAAGGAACTTATATACTAACATTCCACACAGATGGAAGTACCGCGATGTAGAAGACAGGCCTTCCATAAAACATAAAACCATTGCGAAAAACTAAATTATGTATAATAAAGGTAAATAAATAAGTACTATCACATGCACCTATTACTTGCATGTAAGTTTCATCTTCCCAATTTTTGCTCTCTATCGTTCTAAAACTATCTTGATATCTCTTAGTAGCTTTATCATTGTAAAACGCTCTCGTTATTCCAAAGAAATTAGAATATTTAGAAGAGATCAGTTTCAATTTTCCAGGATATTTTGTACAGATTATTTCCAGTATCTTATGTAATCTTGAATTACTTTCATACAAGTGAATTAGTGGTACGCCAGCTTTCAATAATTCTCTTGTCAATACACCAAAACCAGGATTTAATTCAGCAACGTAACACATATTCTTCGAAAGTTCATTTTTTATCAAAGAGACATATTCTGCAGCAGTATTTTTATCAATCAGATATAATATAGTTGTATTCGTTTTTTTAAATGATATATTTCTATCTCCCAATAATTGAATGATATCACTTATGTCTGGATTAACTTTTTGTATATAATTAATAATGTCCAAAATCTCTTTATCACGTGATATAGACTTTTCGATATATTCCATTACCTTGTTTTTCTTTTTCATTTTCGATAATTCTGTTTTTATTTCAATCAGTTCCTTCGTCTCTCGAACATTAATATTTTCCTTTTGTTGTATAGGTAAATTGCCATTGCTCAATGTTGAACAATATACATTTATAATATGTCTAGTCCTTCTTGATAACCAGGAAGTTATATTGCAGATAAAAAGCTTTTGTGTGTGTAACATTTTATATTCGATCTGAATAAAACAAAAACAGAGTAATCTTAAAGAAAAGTTCAAATACAATACCTTAAACTTATAAATTTTTCTCCTTTTAAGTAAGACTTTTCATATAATCTTACCAAATTTTTTAGCAGATTGATAGATTTTTTCCAACAGTTTGTTTCATTTCAATCAATTGCCATGCACAACGTGTCTCCATACGCGTGCCTGTCATAAGTAAACCTAACTTGGCTATATCTAACCTAATCTTACTTTTTGACGCATTATATATGGTACGCGATGTTTTTTTTTGTCATACCTAAAGATAATCGTAAGTTAAATGACTAATAAATGTACATACTATGCGCAATTGGCATAAAATAAATAAATATGCTATAAATTTTAAGTAGTACTTACATATTATTTTTCTTGTACATTTACTCTACAATTATCTACATATGTATATATATTTAGCTTTTACAAATATGAAAGGTATACATCTTACATATTATTTTTAGATTTATCAGAAACGAAGATAACTTATCGATAATATTAATATCATTGCCATTATCATTTCTACAAGGATTCTAAAAATGGCTCAAAGTGCTGCTTTGCTGACACGCATAGTGGCATCCTCTGTATCAGCCACGATACAAGCCGGTAAAATAATCAGAGATGTTTTAAGCAAAGGTGGATTAAATATTGTGGAAAAAGGCAAGAATGATCTGCAAACGGAGGCAGATCGTTGCGCCCAACAATGTATTATAACTTCGCTCAGTCGTCAGTTCCCAAATATTACGATTATCGGTGAGGAAGAATCATCTAACTGTGAGGTACCATCAGAATGGATCATCACAGAAGCAGATCAAGAAGTGTTGCAATTAAAATTACCGGCTCACCTAGAGGATGTTAATCCTAAAGATGTGTGCATCTGGGTAGATCCTCTAGATGGTATTGACATCTTAATTTGATCATAAAGAAAATTTCTGCATGAAAGATAAATAAGACATGTTTGCACTTTTAATTTATTTTAAATATACATCATTATATACTATAAATATTTCAAAACACCAATCAATAATTGTTATAAAAGAATTTGCATTATAGGTACAGCGGAGTACACGCAAGGATTAGTGGAACATGTTACAGTATTAGTTGGTGTGGCAATCGGCGAAACAGCAATTGGAGGCGTCATACATCAACCTTATTACAAGAATGAGGAAAATGACACGTACATTGAAAACGGTCGTACATTATGGGGTATTAATGGCGCAGGATTCGGAGGATTTACACCGAAATTACCTCCTGAGGGGAAGAGAATAATCACAACCACTCGGTACTTAGCGAACAATTTTAATATTTATATTTTGACATTGTACTATATTGAATATATCATATTGTCCATTTTCAGTTCGCATTCTGATAGTATTGTCCAAAGCGCCATAAAATCGTTGAATCCTGACAAAGTAACATGCGTCGGCGGTGCTGGACATAAGGTAATAGCAAGAACGATTATTCATGGTTTTCGCTGACTGTACACGCTCTCTGAAATTATTATTCAGAAACATATTTTTAATCAAATGATTCAAATAAGATAAAATTGAGCTCTCGAGATAACTAATAAGTATAATTATAAATTATTGTCAGGCGATTGAGAGCAGAATTGTGACGCAGTTATTTGAGCGTTATATATAAAAATTGTATTTCATAGACTTTACATGTATTTATACAAAATCGAACGTTTCAATTTTTATATATAACGCTCGAATAACTGCGTCACAATTCTGTTCTCAATCGCCTAACAGTAATTTATAATTATACTTATTAATATTCTTAATCTTCAAATCGAGATATTGTGTGTCTGTTCGCAGGTAATTCTTCTGTTGGAAGGAAAAGCTCACGCGTACGTGTTTGCCAGTCGCGGATGCAAAAGATGGGACACCTGTGCACCTGAAGCTGTGCTTTATGCAATCGGTGGTGTTTTAACTGATCTTCATGGTGATCGTTACTCTTACAATCAAGAAACGACGCATGTAAATACGAGAGGCATATTGGCCACTGCTCCTGGCCAACCACATCAGTGGTATTTAAGTCGAATACCTAATGAAGTAAAACAAAAGTTACAATAGATGATCTTTGCATATTCATTTTTAAACTGGTGTCGTCCAACTGAATAACTTATTTAAATATAGAAACCTTGTGGATATCCTAGCATTGTTTAATCATGCTGGCCATGCATCTGTACATGTATCTTTTAAAAATTTTAATAATTATCTTACGGGTGCAATATTAACATTCCGTGGAAAAGTTTTATATATATTTTTTGATGTTTTGTTTTAATATGATTCTGATTTATAAACAAAAATGTAAAGATGACCATTAGTCTATTTAAAAACAATCATGAAATAATAAAAAGAAATTTTAGATAAAAGGAATTCATTATTTTACTCTTACTCTTTGTTTAATCTTTTTTACAATAATAAAATATAAATTTAGTTTTACGAAATTAATGTTATTAAACTGGATTAATTAAAAATATGTGTATAATTATCATATAATGAAAGAAAATCTAACAGCATTATCAGCAGATAAAAAATTTTTATGTTTAAATTTAAATCCTGTTTCTAGAAACATTATTTCTTTGATCTTTTTTTTTTGATAATACAAAATGTTGACAATTTATTAATCATAAGTATAGCACATACATCTATGCATACATTCATGTATATTTTTGTATATCACGAGATTTTATTTAAAAAATTAGGTGAACAGTAAAAATAACATAGATGAACAGTCAGAACAACAGTAGAATAAAGTAACTCACTGATATTATATACTAGTGAACCTTCTTCATACCATTCTATACATTTCGCAGTTTTAATTTTAAAAAATGATAAATAAAATATCGTTTATTTGATGTAATTAATTGGTGATTCTTATAAGAATGACCAATTAATTACGTCAAATACCTGGGAATGTTATTGTAAGTTGAGTTAACTTTCATATTATAGATTGTCTTAACACGAAGATTTCATATTTCAACAATCTATAATCTCTTGATTTCGTTAATATGCTTTGCAAACTTTACATATACAGAGTGTATAAAAAATCTGGAAACGGTCGAATATCTCGAAAGCAAAGCATTTTTTGGAAAAATGTTTCAGACAACAATTGTAGGGTTTAAAAAGTTCTATTCACTGATCACACCCGTTTGACCTTGGGTGGCGTCGCCAATTAATAAGATCAGATTAGGTTAGGTTAAGATCAAATCGATTTTTTAAAATGGAACACCCTATTCTTGATGGCAGAATCTAATAGCTAAGGTCAAAAGCTTTTCAAAACACTATAATAAAGTTATTTTTTATTACGTGCTTTCCGAGTTATAAGGCTTGAAAATTATAGTATCGGCAGCATTAGCATTATGCAAGGTATCCGACCGACGGCTAAAATCTCTCGAATGTTGTTCAGGATTATGCCTGAATAACATCTGTCCTGGATAGTTTCTGTTAAGATCATTCCTCTGGAGATTTTATTCCTCTTCTTTTCATTTTTGCACTAAAAATTCATTTTTACGTTAAAATAAAAATAAAAAGTACAACCTCCAATGGCTTTGATCTTAACAGAGAGGTTTTAGCCATCGGTCGAATACCTTGGGTAATGGTAATGCTGGTAGTATGTAACTTTCAAGCATCATAATAATTCGAAAAGTACCCAATAAAAAATAACTTTATTATAGTGTTTTGAAAAGGGGTGATCCCGATTGACCACGTCTCAATTGGACACCACCAATCACAGCGACCGGTGCTTAGGAACTTTGTAGTCTCAAGCGCTGTGAGTGGCTCGTGTCCAATTAAGCCGTGTCCAACTGGGTGCCACCCGACCTTGACCTGACCTTGACGACGCCATCCCAAGTCACACTGATAAGATCAGTAAATAGATATTTTTGAACCCTACAACTTTTGTCTCAACAATTTTTCTCAATAATGTGTTTCCGAGATAAAAATTTATAACGTTTTATTTCGAACTCCTGGAATACAGGATGTCCCATAAATTTTGGCCAAACGCTTTTGTGTAGATAGAGCGGACTAAACTGAGTCGAAAAATCCTCTACCATTTTGCAATTTTCGCAATATAGTTAACAAGATATTAATTATTAAAAATTCAAATATTAGTTTTGAATAATTGTTTAATCAAATATTATCAACTTTACAGAAAAACTGCAAGAGACAAAAATCATTAATTTTCTTCTCATAAAGTTCTGAATTTTTTCAGAATTTTTTCAAAATTTTTTAATACTATATTTTCTTATGTTGGTAAAAATAAAAAAATGTAGCACTAAAAAATTGATAAAAATTCTGAAAAAATTTTTAGAGTTCTATGAGAAGAAAATTAATGATTTTTGTCTGTTGCAGTTTTTCTGTAAAGTTGACAATATTTGAGTAAAAAATTATTTAAGACCATAATATTTAACAATTTTTAGTAATTAATATCTTGTTAGCTATTGCCAAAATTACAAAATGGTACAAGACTTCTCGACTCAATTTAGTCCGCTCTATCTACACAAAAGCGATTGGCCAAAACTTACGTGACACCCTGTACATATAGGGGGCATTCTAAATGGACCAAATCGAATAGCCTTCGTCATCGATCCTTATTTTTTACCGATTTTTTAATATATTTCTCAGATTAAAATACGTATTCAGTTATTTTTACATTTTTATCTTCGTTAGTTTCCTAGATATGAATTTTTTAAATATTTTTAATTAATTTTATTTTACTAAAGTTTAGTTGGTTGAACCAGAGAGAAACCTGAGAGCGACCATCCCGGCCTTTTTCCTGTAATGCTTCTAACTCCCCGTACACTAGCTACACCAACGTCCATTTTCGAGCTGCGGAAACTACGTACCACGTCCATTTTCGAGACCCCCCCCCCGTATATGAAATATGATAGATTGTCGTCATGTTGCGCACGATCACACGTGGATGTAACTTTTCATCTGCGTATGATCTTACTCAATATAACTTCAATATGTCCATTTGAGGCTTATGTAACAAAAATAAAAATAGGTCTACAAATGTGGTATAATACGGCTCCAGGCAAAGGTTCACTTTAAAAAACCTAACGCGCCAAGCGTGGAACCTCGAAGGTGGTGTGGAAGTCCATGTTACTATTTTTAGATTTCATCGTTTTGCATTACATTTCAATATTATTTCTGAAATTCTTAAAATTTAAAGTACTTTAGAAATAATATTTAAATTCAGAGGATTATAAGTATTAACAAGCTGCGATAAAAATTATTAAAATGCATGTAAATTTTTCACCAAGGGCCTCTGTATGTATGTCGGACCTGCTCGCGCGCCGAGCGAAGCAACTGCCATCTAAAGAGCGTTTCGTAAATTACAAGTGCAGTCGGTAAGTCATGCTCTTATGGTAAAAAGTTGGTACAACCATTAGTAATCACCCTGTATATAGTATCAAAAGTCGGAAAAACGATCGAATATCTCGAAAATAAAGCATTTTTGAGAAAAATGTTTCAGACAAAAATTATAGGGTTTAAAAAAATCTATTCACTGATCACAGCCCCTTGACCTTAAGTGGCCAAGGCCAGGTCAAGGTCACATCGATTTTTTTAAATGGAATTCTCTATTTTTCATTACATATTCTTGTAGCTTATTTCGAGAACTTTTTAAAACACTATAATAAAATTTTTTTCATCAAATATTTTTCGAGTTATGAGGCTCGCAAGTTATATACCATCGGCATTGGCGTTATTCAAAATGCTAAAACGGCTAAAACCTCTTGAATGTTGTTCAGGGTCATGATCTTAATAACATTTGTTAAGATCAAGGCCACTGGAGATTGTAACTCTTAAGCGGGGAGCACAGACTCTTGCATAACGCATAACACGTAATGCATAAGAATATGTACCAATCGAAGTTCTCCGTTTCTTTCCCTTCCATGTAATAGAGAACTCTGGTTGGTTTAATTTCTTATGCCTCATGTGTTATGCGTTATGCAAGAGTCTGTGCTCCCCGCTTCATTTTCCTTTTTGCACTTTATATTACGTACATATTCATGCATGAACAATTTTTTACCGGGTATATATACGTATATCAGAATTTTTTTTTAGAAATTCAGAGAACATATAATTTTATAACATTTTAGAAAATTTCTCACATTTTTTACAAATAGAAATACTTTTCAGAAATGCTGAAAGTCTTTAATACGTCTTTCTTTTTATAAAAACTTAAAATCCCACCGAAAAAGTTTGAGGTATTCGTATATAATATAATGAGATAGACACACGTTTAACGAAATTATTTGAATATTTGGTATTTTTGGAGATCGAGTTATTTTGGAATATATTCCGATGAGTAAGTAGTGGGTAGATGAGTAGGTATCAGGCTGCTCCTCGCCCTGATGAAGTGAACTGCAAGGTTCACGAAACGTTGGCATTCCAAAAATGGATCTGGACACAGAGAAAACCCGCGAAACGCATAACCTTTATTAAAAAGTTACATTGAAAGCAATCGATTCCAACAAAACAATCAAATTTCCAGTGCATAGGTCTTTGAGCTCCAGAACGCTGGTCGAAAGCAACCATGATCTCAATGTGTTCGATTATTTCCTACAGAATAACGTTATACTCGCGTTATACGTTTAATTGAGCGTAAACTAATGATGGTAAAGACGAAGTACGAAAACCAATTCTCATATCTTTTAATATTATCATTCCAAAGTAGACGTATTCCGCAACGCAAAATATACGTCTGTTAATAAGCTCGATCACCCACCATCGAAAATCAATTTCGAAATACGTCTAAAATGTAGTGCTTTTTAAGTACTAATTTAGTAATATAAATTTTAATATAAATTCTGATATAAATTTTGATATATTTTTCATTATAATAACATTTGTCATCTCGATACCGTGCGATGCGCAACACTTATGTTAGAATAGAGGAAACTGAGATAAATGTTATAATGAAAAATATAATGTAATTAACATTTTGTGGTGTAATATTATTCGCATTTGATCCAATTTGGAATTAATTTAATAAATAAAACCTAACAGTCATTTTATAATGATGCGAATAAGAACTGTACGCTTTATTTCTATGTACCAATTTTTCCTTAATTTTTATATGATATAATATAATAACTATTATTATATAATATATATTATAATTATTTTGGGCGTTATTAGAGTAAAGCCCCCTATAATACTAATTTCTAGTGTCCAAATACCAAGTATGTAAATATGAAACCGGAATTTACCAATAGATGGCCATAGCTGTCAATGTAGTTGCCGTCAGACCGCGTCATTGACGCCATTTCCTTGTTCTGACATCTGACAAAGATTTTCAACTCACAACC
>NW_017300000.1:4096-6906 GCF_001594075.2 Trachymyrmex cornetzi | reverse complement strand
GTTTGTAATAGCGTTGAACATGTCGAATTTTGTGCCTGGAAACTACGATTTGCGGACAGCATTGATTTTCTGTTACCATTTGAAGAAAACTGCTGCAGAATCGCATCGAATGCTTGTCGAAGCTTACGGTTTAAGAGCATGCTCTTGGTAAATCACAGTGCTTTGAATGGTTTAAAAAAGTGGCGATTTTGACGTGAGAAACGAAGAACGTGGAAAACCGAAAAAGTTTGAAGACAACGAATTGCAAGCATTGTTGGATGAGGATGACGCTCAAACTCAACAACAACTCGCGGATCAATTGAATGTGACACGAGAAGCCGTCTCCATACGTTTGAAATCCATGGGAAAGATCCAGAAGATGGGAAAATGGGTTCCACATGAACTGAATGAAAGACAGCAGGAAAACCGAAAAACCACTTGCGAAATGCTGCTCGCCAGGTACAAAAGAAAGTCATTTCTCCATCGAATTGTAACTGGCGATGAAAAGTGGATATATTTTGAGAATCCTAAGCGTAAAAGATGATGGGTAACTCCAGGCGAACCATCGACATCGACTGCAAGGCCAAATCGCTATGGACGGAAGACAATGCTCTGTGTTTGGTGGGATCAGAAAGGTGTGATCTATTATGAGCTTCTAAAACCTGGCGAAACCGTTAATAATGAACGCTACCGACAACAAATAATCAATTTGAATCAAGCTTTGCGTGAAAAACGACCGGAATATCAAAAAGGCAATACAAAATAATTTTGCTTCATGATAATGCACCATCACACACAGCAAAACTGGTCAAGAAAACGATTGAAGCGTTTGGTTGAGAAATACTTTCGCATGCAGCTTACTCACCAGACTTGGCTCCGTCCGATTATTATTTATTTGCATCGATGGGACACGCACTTGCTCAGCAGCGCTTCACTTCTTACGAAGATGTACGAAAATGGCTAGATGACCGGTTTGGCTCAAAAGAGCAACAATTTTTTTGGTGTGGCATCCACAAATCGTCCGACAGGTGGGAAAAATGTATAGCTAGCGATGGGCAATACTTCGAATAAAATATTTTTTATCATTTTCATGCAATAAACGTGTATTTTCTATTAAAAAATTCCGGTTTCATATTTACATATCCTAATTTTTATTGACACAAAGACATAAATTATTATTTCAATACTCAAGCCTTTATGTCAATAAAATATACGCATGAATTAATCACTTATATTAGTGACAGCTCATAATATAGATTTTAATTGAATTAACAGCATTTTTTTCTCAGTGTAAGGAAATAAACCAATCAAAGTTTTTTATTTCCTCCTTTTCCATGAAATAAAGGATACTGATTGATTGATTTTCTTATGCTTCATGTTTTATGCATTATGCAAAAGTCTATGCTCCTCAGTTTATATTATGCTTATGCTCTGTTATGCATTTCATGTGCGATAAGTCTATTGGCCGTGACACAGATCTTTGCATAAAGAATAATGCATAAGAAAATCAACCAATCTGAATCCTGATAACACGCAGGATTTTTTTTCATTATATCATAATGAATATTATGATATACATAATATTCTGACTGATGCTCTTATACACTATACGGAAGAAGTATACCAGAAGCATGCCTATACACATCAGAAGTCTTTTATTTTCTTCTTTTCTATGAAATAAAGGATATTGATTGGTTGATTTTCTTATGCTTCATGTTTTATGCGTTATGCAAAAATCTGTGCTCCCCACTTTATATTATGCTTATACTCTGTTATGCATTTCATGTGTGACAAGCTTAAGCGAGGAGCTCAGACTCTTGCATAATGCATAAAACATGAGGCATAATAAAATCAACCAATCAGAGTCCTTTATTTCCTTCCTTTCCACGAAATAAAGGACTCTGATTGGTTAATTTTCTTATGCCTCATGTTTTATGCGTTATGCAAGAGTCTGTGCTTTCCGCTTAAAGAATAAGGACCATTCTATACAAACTTGCATAGCCGCATAAACATATGCATAAAAATAATCATCCAATCGTAGTTTACGTTTGTCTTTATGACAGAAATGTGATTGGATAATTTTCTTTATGCATATGGTTATGCAGCTCTGCAAGTTTGTGTGGAATGGCCCTAATGCATAAGAAAATCAACCAATTTGAATCCTGATAGCACGCAGGATTTTTTTTCATTATATCATAATGACTATTATGGTATACATAATAATCTGACTGATGCTCTTATGCACTACGCAGAAGAAGCATACCAGAAGCATGAGCTGGTTTTTCTGAGCATTCGCTGTAATAATTTCTATGTTCAAATAGTGGCTATTCAGTTCAGGTCTACTTGGAGTAATCGCTGTTCTCTTTGTTGCTTTTCCAAGCGTTGTTAACTGTTACTGGTGTTATCTTTCTTCCTTCAATTTTCAATCTTTATCTGCCCTAGCCTCACATCAGCAAAATAACTGAAAATAAAATACAACACAAAGTATCAATTCTTTATGATAAGATTATAAGATACCATAAAAAGGTTAAATAGATAGATTAAACTTATCTGAAACAATCTTGAAGCCGTCGAAGAAAAAAAGCACATTAAAAACACTTTACTTTTTTCTTCCCAATTTACTATACAACACATTACATATATTACATTGTTAACCCTTCGATACACAACTATCAATAGCACGATTTCCACCGTTCGCGTTGACAGCTGCTCACGAAGTAAGCGCAACGAGAGAACCAATCGGCAACGCGGAAAAGAGCCAACAATAAACTTCGAGAAGACCGATATATTTCGAGTATCGATTTAACATCTCCTTTTTATAAAAGGACTAA
>NW_017300000.1:0-1997 GCF_001594075.2 Trachymyrmex cornetzi | reverse complement strand
GTTCGAGTTTGGCTTTTATAGCTTAGATTGTGAGAAAGAGGAAAGAATGGTAATTTTGCAATCATTTTGTTCTTTCGTCCTTCTTATTTTTATTCTAATGCACGCATAATCTATGAATGTATGTATATATACATATACGGGCGCATGTTACGTATAATGCAGTTGAATCTTGGTACGTTCCTTTCCTCTCCCATTATATATATATTTTTTTCGTTTATATAAACATGTCTAAATTCGCATTTATTTTGGCTTGTCCGTGCTTTTCTTTTTCTTCTGCATGATAGACAAGGAAAATACAAAGATATTTTCACGTGAATGTCGTCCGGCACGAGCCGGGGCCCTTTTTTCTCTCTCTCTTCTATGAGTGAGTTTCCTTGTCGGTTACCACTCCTAGGGCTCCCCACCCCTAAGCTAGTCATGCCTCGGGGGCAGACCGCTATTTCCCAGTTTTAGCCGGGGTTTACGTGCTTTAACATCCGTCATCGTGATGCATCTCGTCAGGATTTTCATGTATTTTTATATAACTTGGAGGGGACGAGTGCGAAGTTAATTTATTAACCGTGACCATTATTGGGCGGTGACGGCTGATTGGTGATGACGGACGAGATGAATTCTCCTAACGGAGGAATACATCAACGTACAGTGGAGAAGTGTATATAATTTGCGAGATTTCTTTTCTCTTCTTTTTGCTTAAGATTGGAGGGGGGTTATTAGCGCAAGGAAACTCGGTTTCTTCAGCCTCGACAATCAGGTGATTTATTTATTATATATATTATATTTTTTTTCAAAAGGAAAAGAAAGCATGAATTAATTATTTGAATTTCGGTGGAAAAGGAACGTAATCCCAATGTATACAATTGGAGCCCGTACCTAATTAAAATTATGGTGATATAAGATAATACTAAATTTCAGTAACTTAACCTGAAGTGGTATGAGCACAAAGGAGCAGGAAAGAAAAATAAAAAAAATTTTCTTTGTTTCTTTCGTACTCCGGATTTATAAGTGTGCTCACAAAGGAAGTATATGTATATTAGTAGATATTAAGTATATCCTTAGGCAATATTTATTTGAAATGTATATTTTTGAAAAAAAAAAATTTGTGTTGTTTTTTTTTTTTTTTATGAATATACATATTTTCTTATTAGAATGTCATTAATGTATTCTTAAGTCTTTATCGCTTAATTTCTATAATTTTCTTATGCACAAATTGCATGCTTATGTAATGTGTGTATATATGCTTATATATATAATGTCTTTAAATTTATTCTCCCTCTCCCCCCCTTTTTTTTTTTACGGTATGGTTAAAGGAAAAGATATTTACGAAACGCCAGGTATCAGTTATATATTAGTGTTTTAGGCCTACGGGCAGGCCCCATCCTAAATCCAAGCGTGCCTTGATATTTGCATCAATTTATTGAAATTCTAAGAGACAGCCAGAACATTCTTCCGCTTCTCTGGTTATGGTCATTACTTTATTACAGTTAGTGCATTTTGCTTGTTCAAATATTGAATCCATATGGACTAAATGATGCGAGAACACGGGTAAATATTTGAGTCTTAAATTGGCAGGCTTGTATTTATAACAATTTTGACAAATTTTAGACCGATTACCGGAATGTTGGTACATCGGCTGGTCCTCCCATGTAGTGATACACCGGAGATTTGTTAAATATTTATAAGCATACCAGTGCTGTTCCCTGGTTACTATGTAAGGTTCTGTCTTTTTTTCATGAATGGTCCGGCACAGATTGTTGCACCCTGGCATCTCGTATATACTGTAACCGATGATCGAATTATTGCTTAGTTTCGAGAAAGAGAGGAAAGATTATATGCGTGTGTATGTATACGTGTATTTATAAAATTAGTTTCTATAGAAGCATATACAAAATACTTGAATTTTATTATAGGATATATATATATATATTTTTTTTTTTTTCTAAGATATATGTATTTATTTATTATTATTTATAATACACATATGTGTATGTATTTATTTA
>NW_017299999.1:115890-116174 GCF_001594075.2 Trachymyrmex cornetzi | reverse complement strand
CCCCCCGGCGGGCCCCTTCCCTGCCGACATTTGGTACTTGTTTCTTCCTTCCAATAGTTCATATGGCGGTCGTGCAACCAGACCCTTATTCTCGCTTTGGCCCTGCAGCCTGGCAGTCCAAGGGCCGGTTTCGGCCCCACTAATCTAGCTGAAAGCCGCTCCTTGCTAGCTCATCAGCGACCTCGTTCCCCTTGATTCCCGTGTGCCCCGGGACCCACACGAGAGCAACCTCATTGCCCGCGGCTAGCCTGTTCAATGCATCCTTGCACTCCCATACCAGCCTC
>NW_017299999.1:114175-114961 GCF_001594075.2 Trachymyrmex cornetzi | reverse complement strand
CCCAGAGCCCCTTGTGTGAGCTCAAGGAGCGTTTCCAGGAAAGGGCCTCCTATCAGGATCGCCAAATCATCAGCATATCCGATAGCCTTGAAGCCCTTATCATTAAGCTCTTAAAGCAGCCTGTCTGCTACCAAGCACCATAGGAGTGGCGAGAGGACCCCCCCTTGGGGGCACCCCCTCCCCACCCATCCTTCAACACTCACCGTTCCTAGTGATGTCGTCACTTGACGTCCAAGCATTCTTTGGATCCACTTCACCAGTTTCACCGGAACGCCCCGCCTTGCCGCCTCAGCACATACAACTTCATGTGAGGTGTTATTGAAGGCCCCTTCAATATCCAAGAAGGTGCCTATCAAAAAGCCCCCTTGCTGAAGCTGCTTCTCAATCCTATGGACGACCGTGTGGAGAGCCAATATGCTCGAGTGGCCAGCCCAGTAGGCGTGCTGCTCTGCATGCAACATGATACCGAGCCAGCACACAATCCCTAATGTAAACATCAACCAGCTTTTCCAATGTCTTAAGAAAGAACGAGGTCAAGCTGATCGGTCTGAAGTCCTTCGCCGTACTCCGCTCGCCCCACCTTGGGGATGAAGACAACTCTCGCCTTCCTCCACGCTTGGGGGGTATACCCGAGGGCCAGACATGCTCTCAGCACCTTTGTAAGGGACCCAACAACCTGCTCCAGCCCTCTCTGAAGGAGAGCTGGGAACACCTGATCGGGCCCCGCCGACTTAAAAGGTCGGAAAGAGCCAATCGCCCATCTGACCCTGGTTGGCCTCACAATTT
>NW_017299999.1:111191-112577 GCF_001594075.2 Trachymyrmex cornetzi | reverse complement strand
CCGGCCTGCCAGCCAGTTAAGGGATGCCGCGTCCTCTCCTCTAATGATGACTGCCACATTCTTGAGGGTAGCCGGTCGCACGAATCTGGGCAGGGAACCCTCCTGGATCCCCTCCATCTCCGACAGAACCGCCCCCCTGAACAAGGTCAGCTGCTCCGGAGTGATCCCCCTCTCAGGGTACCCCTCCAGAACAACCGCCCTTGCCAACGGGTCAGCCATCGCTGCGAAGGTCCCAGTTTCCTGAGCCCTAGGCTTCTTCACGGTTTTCTTAACCGAGGGGGGGGGGTTTGGTCAGAGCCCGCGCGGCGCTTTTTACCGGTTAGCCCTATTGCCCCCTCCCCCGGCGTGGTAAGGGCCGTCGAGGGACCCGGAGCTTGCCCTTCAGGAGCCTTCTCCTTGTCCTTCTTTACCCTTCTCTTCTGGGCCCCGCTACGGTTCCTCTTATGAGGTGCCCGCGCATCACCCACATCACTCCCGTTTCTTTCCGAGCCCGAAGGGGCCCGTTCCAAAACAGGAGTCATTTCTACCTCTGCTGCTACCACCTCGCTTTCCAAGCCCTTGCAGGCCTGTACTTGCGGCGCGATCGCAGCAGCTCCCTCCGAGTGCCCTTTCGAGCCCTCGGTTACTTCTTGTATGTTTAGTTTATTGAAATCTTCCATGCAAGTCCCACGAGTAGCTAGGGAACGACTATGTCCACCCACGCAGAGCCCCGCATGCGTGGGTAAGGCTAGATACTCTGGGGTTTCGCCCGGTGCCCCAGAGGCATCGATCACGACACTGTTCCCCCAGTGCCACGCAGCCTTCACCTCGATGGCTTCCAGCTTGGCTTGAGGGGCTGGTCCACGGCAACGGTCTTCCCGAACCCACGCAGGGCTTTACACCTGGAGGTCCGTTTATAACCGTCACTACCCGGAGGTACCTCCAGTCACACACGGGGTTTTACACCCGGGAGACCGGGCACCCCTCCGGGCGTCCTCCTATCCGCTGGAGACGCGCCCGATAGGTAGCCCAACCCACGGGATGGCTTGTAGATAGTTATGTAAAAATTGAAAAGGATAGAATAAATTATTGCAAAAATCATCAAAAAGAATTACGAACTGAAACATATCAAGGTTTAAAAGATTATATACAAACTATGGCGAATAATTTAAATGGACGTATTGGAAAGATGGTTATATTTCTATCCACATTTATTGAATCTCCGCGTAATATGTTACAAAATTATCAAGATGCGATGGCAATTGTTGCTAAATTTGGTAAACCAGATCTTTTTATTACAATGACTTGCAATCCTAAATGGCGCGAAATTGAAGAAAATCTTTTAGATAGTCAACAAGCTTCTGATAGACCCGACATTTGTGCACGTGTTTTTAATATTAAAAAAGA
>NW_017299999.1:107922-108773 GCF_001594075.2 Trachymyrmex cornetzi | reverse complement strand
TTCTAATGTTCATTGTTTCTCGTTTTTTAGCGGTGCAATCTACGTGTTTTTAGCGGATTTCCTATTAATTCTCTATTTTATGATTCCCGCAGGCCCTGTGCGCGCAACGTTCGTTGGTAACGGCAACGGTAGCATATGCTATAGGTTCTCGCGGCATGTGTTATATCATTTGCTATACTGTGTGCTCGCGTTCGCTTGGTAGACGGCCGGAGTGCTATAGTATAGCGCGCCGGACGTTACAGGATATTTTGGGCTTTTTCCTGTACAATGTAATGGTGTCGTCAGCTTACCAAGATTATTCAAAAATTTAAATAATGTTTAAACATTTACGAAAATACTGATGTTTTGAAAACTCATTTTTTGGTTTTTTCGATTTTTGAGCATGTTTTCAAATGGACACTATATTTTTTTATCATATCATAAAAAAGTATATTTCAAAACGAAAAAAATCACCCCGGATAGAAGTCCGTACGATAATTCCCTGAAGAACAAATTTCGTTTGAAAAAAATTTGAAAAAACGAAAAAACGCGATTATCTCGTAAACCTCTGGATTTTTTGGTCTGAAAAAAATTGTGTAAATTTAGGATATAAAAAGGTTTATTTTCACCAATTTTCATCAAAATACAATTTTTTTTACGGACATGAAACATAAAAAACGAAAATCCTGGTTTTGTACATTTTTCTCATAAATTTTGAGGTTATGTGACAAAATCGTTTAGACAAAAGTTGTAGATTTTTTTGAGATGTACAACTTTTCTGTGCAACACTTTTCTCTACGACTTCAACTTTTGCCGAAAACCTTAATAATACCGAACTCCGCCCCTTTCACCCCCCCCCCAAATCCACCCCC
>NW_017299999.1:103765-107465 GCF_001594075.2 Trachymyrmex cornetzi | reverse complement strand
AAAACGCAAAAGTCATTATAATTGTATAGGACGAATGTATTCCGTTAGTCCAACACAAATAGAACTATTTCATTTACGATTATTATTACTCACTGTAAAAGGAGCTACAAGTTTCGAAGATTTAAGAACTATAAATGGAGAAGTATGTCAATCGTTTTCAGCGGCATGTTTAGCTCTAGGTTTGATTGAAGACTATGATGAATGGAAACGAGCTATGAATGAAGCTGTTGGATGGATGATGCTAAGACAAATTCGTAGATTATTTGTACGTATATTATTATATTGTCAACCATTACATCCTGAAGAACTCTAGGAAAATTTTAAAGTAGCATTGTCGGAAGATTATATTCGACACTTTGGACTATTAGAAGGACAAAAAAAAGCATACACACAAATTAATACTGTTTAATATTGAAAGTAAAAGTTTTGCAGATTTTCCTCAAATGGAACAATTAATAGAAAATAATGAAGAGAATAATTATATGACACTTGAAGTAGATATGGAAATTGGCAATAGACAATATGAACAATTAAATGATAAGCAAAAAGAAATAGTAAATTTTATATTAAATAAATTAGATACTAATGATCGTAGTAATAATTGTATTTATATTGATGGTCCAGGTGGTTCTGGTAAAACATTTATATATACGACTATTTATCATTTAGTCAAAATTCGAAATAAACATATTTGTACAATGGCTTTTACGGGCATTGCAGCGACGTTATTGCCAGGAGGAAGAACAGTTCATAAAACATTTGGATTACCAGTTCCGTTATTTGTTGATTCATCATCTAATATTAAAATTCAATCCAAGGAAGCTCATTATTTGAAAGAAACAGATATTTTTATTTGGGATGAAGTGCCAATGGCACCACGATATGCTTTAGAAATTATGGATCGTACATTACGTGATATCATGAATAATGATTTACCCTTTGGTGGAAAAATTATTATATTAGGAGGTGATTTTAGACAACTTCTCCCCATAAAAATACATGGTACTCGAAGTGAAATCATAAATCTTTCAATAAAATTTAGTTCTACTTGGAAATATTTTATAAATTTTTCTTTAACAGAAAATATGCGAGTTCTTCCAGAAGAAATTGAATTTGCAAAATTTCTATTAAATATAGGAGATGGTATATTAAATGATTCTAATGATAATATAGAACTTCCTGATTGTTGTATCACATCCACTGATACCGATATTGTACAAGATATTTATGGCGATATAATACAAAATAAAGAATTTAATAAATTGGAAAAATGTGCAATCCTTTCTGCGAGAAATATTGATGTTGATGAAATTAATAAACGAGTTGTTGAATTATTAGATACAGTTGAAGAACGAATTTATACAAGTATAGATAGTACTGAAAATTGTAGTGATAATGATGAAATTGATGAAGTTTTGTTACCAGAATATTTAAATACTTTATCTCCATCATGTCTTCCACCTTATGAATTGCGTTTAAAACCAAATTGTGTTATTATGTTAATCAGAAACCTTAGTATTAACGAAGGTCTTTGTAATGGGACGAGATTAATAATTATAGAGCTAGCTGATCACCTATTAAAATGCAAAATTTTAACAGGTGATAAAATAGGAGATATTGTTTTTTTGAATCGTATAACGCTCTATTGTGAAAATGTATATCCTTTCACTTTTAAGAGAAGACAATTTCCAATAAAATTAGCTTTTGCTATGACAATTAACAAATCACAAGGTCAAACATTTGATAAAATAGGAGTAGATCTTCGAAAAGATGTCTTTAACCATGGGCAACTTTATGTTGCTTTTTCACGAGTACGTTCTTGGAACGCATTAAGAGTTTATTTAGGTAATCAACGTGATAACAAACAAATTAAAAATTATGTATATAAAGAGGTATATAAATAATTCCTTTTCCTTATTTTATATATACATAATAAGATAAAAGTTAACACAAATTAATTTATTAGACTCACAAACACAAAAATTCAAAAATTGACATTATTTAAGGACTATTTAGCTGTATTGGGTATTATATGCGAAATTTGTATAAAACAGTACTTTATTTAACCGTCAAATATTTCGACCTTTTTAACGTGGTCATCTTCAGTGTGTGCTTATAATTAACGGTCAAGAGATTAAAAAAAATATTAATATATTACGAATTATATGAATTAGTTGATGAAACATTAGTTTTTCTTTGTACGTTATGTTATTCCCGTGAATAAATATATTGTTATAATTTCATTGGATCGTCAAACCGTCCAATTCTAGCATATATGACTCCTAAACCATCATCTCTTTTAGAATCAAATTTAATAATATTTAATAATAAAAAATAATAATATTTAATAATATAAAAGGTATTTAATGATACAGAAGGATATATATATATACATATAAAAGTTGTCTTACCATTGTAGAGAATGAGAGAGATGGTGAGAGACAGAGAAAAGGAGAGGATGAGAAGGAGTGGGTGAATGGGATGACAGAAAGGTTTGGAAAAATGGAGAGAGAGAGGAAGGGAAGTACGGGGGATATTAAGAAATATATGAAAAGGAAGAGAGAAGAAGAGGGTGGAGAGGAGGGAGAGGGGAAGGTAGATGATATATTCAGGGATAGTAAGAAGACAATAAGATTTCCGGTAGAAAGAGGGGGGAGGGGGGAGTGAAAGAATTGTTTAAGGTATTGAGGGATGAGTTGAGAGAGGGGTTTTTGGGGGTGAGAAAAAAGATAAGGGTGGAGGAACAGAAAGAGTGGATGAAGTAGGAGATAGAGAGGATGAAAGAAGAGTGGAAAGAGAGGGAGGAAAGTTGAGAGAGGGAGAAGGAGGAAATGATAGAGAGTCATCTTTACGGACTTTATTTACGCCTTATAGAGAGCAAAAATTGCAAATATGTATCTATATATGTTTCTATATATGTTTACATATGTAAAATATGTAAAATATGTAAAATATATTAAAATTTTCAAGATTTTTGAAAAAATTTTACATAGGCGACTAATGATCTATTTACTAGGGTGGCACCCAGTTGGACACGGCTCAATTGGACACGAGCCACTCACAGCGCTTGAGACTACAAAGCTCGTAAACACCGGTCGCTGTGATTGGTGGTGTCCAATCGAGCCGTGGTCAATCGGGATTACCCCTATTTACTAGTGACCGGTACGTTACTGAAGCTACATTGGACGCGCATGCGTCAGAAATCCGGCCCGTCTAACTAGAGCACTAGAAAAGTAGGTATTATTCGCGTCCACCATTTTTACTCCTTTCCCCACTGTTTGTTCTCTCTTCAACCTTCTCTCTTCTCTCTTCAATCTTCATAGTTTAGCGGCGGAATGGAGAGAGAGCAAGGAATTGAGAAAAGGAACAAGAAAGTGAGAAAAGGAGTAAAAATGGCGGATGCGAATGCTCACGTTTATAGTGCGCTTAGAATATATATAAAAAAGTCTAGCCATGTTCAAAAATGTAAGCAGATCTTCAAAAATGTAAACCTTTAACAATTGAAATAATTATGTAACAATATATATTATTATGAAAAGTAACTGATACATTATTCAAAGTCTCAGTTCAAAGTGAACATACATAAAACGTATTCTCAAAAATGTAAACCTTTAAAAATTAAACTTTTACCTGATAATATATTGTTTCACATATACATATATTCAAAAATTCAAATGATTATCTGATAATATATTACCAT
>NW_017299999.1:103146-103561 GCF_001594075.2 Trachymyrmex cornetzi | reverse complement strand
AAGATATAAAAGTCGTTTATTGAGATTTGACTTAAAATTTATACTAGCCCGTTCAATGAAAAATAATTGCTTGTAATTCCAGAGTACCAATTTGTTATATAATGACTCGGAAAAAGAACATGGCGGCCTGCTTTCAAAAAACTTTGATGAGCTTCTCGGTGTCCCCTTCGAAATAATGTCGAAGCTTTTACAGAGTTCCCGTAAGAAATAATACAAATATAGTAAACCAAAATTTTGTTATTAGACCTTTATTCCGCCGATCCCTTCAATAATGACACCATTTGAAGTACGAAAAATATCATATTAGAACGGTATTTTATAGAAAGTTCTAGAAGGAAGTGAATATATTACGTGAAATAATCAGTAAAGTTTTTAACCGTATAGCTTGTCTGTAACTGACTCAAGAATTGATATA
>NW_017299999.1:102442-102660 GCF_001594075.2 Trachymyrmex cornetzi | reverse complement strand
ACTTTTCATGATAATATATTGTATAAATTTAGATAATATACACTTTATTTATGTATGTTCACTTTGAACTGGCACCTTTATTAATATATCAGTTAATTGTCATGGTAATATATTATCATTTGATAATCATTTGAATTTTTGAATATATGTATATTGTGAAACAATATATTATCAGATAAAAGTTTAATTTTTAAAGGTTTACATTTTTGAGAATACGC
>NW_017299999.1:102047-102287 GCF_001594075.2 Trachymyrmex cornetzi | reverse complement strand
TTTTACTTATTTATTTCAATTGCAACAGAATGAATTCTTAATAGAATATTGTAAAAGTCACGAACCTAAATAACCATCGGACACTTTCAACCCCGATGACCCTGACCCTCCCACATATTAACATTGTCAAAATTACGACCCAGAGTGACCATAGAACACTTCCAGCAGGCAAGGGTGAGAGATGACCAAAGGGGGCGAGAGAGGACGAAAGAAAGTGAAATAGGGCGAAAAAAGAGGAGT
>NW_017299999.1:99943-101721 GCF_001594075.2 Trachymyrmex cornetzi | reverse complement strand
GGTGCAATGGGTCAAAGTTGGTGGCGGTATGAGTGAAGGGTGAGAGACATGAAGGGTGAGAGATACTTTAAAATTAAAATTCCGATGGTCTTGAACGCGGACAGAGAAGGAGAAGAAGACCTTACTTCATTTTTCATGAAAAATCATCACTTTTCGACCACTCGTATGTCCAGAACGGCTTGACCGATTTTTAATTTTTTTTTTTAAATTACTCGTGACGATGCCGCCTTCAAAATATGTTACGTCCGATTCAAAATTTTTTATATTTTATTAGTTATGCAATCTCCAAAAATGGACTTTGGTGGTACAGCATAAGAGACTTGTAGTTTCTCTTATCTCTTATTTTTGATTTTTGAACATGGCCGGAGCCACTACCGCGTCTCCTGATGGAAGGGGCATAGGGCGCTGAACGTGAAGCCACATCTGTGCGAGAGAGAAAGGTAGTAAGGGATAAATGTTCGCAATGCGCATGCGCAGCACCGTCTTCTAGGTGAATTGTGCAGTTGGTTAGTGTTTTTACCTATTCGTACATTACACAGATGTGTAAAACGTGATGCTGCGCATGCGCATTGGGAACATTTATCCCTTCCTACCTTTCTCTCTCGCACAGACGTTTGCATCAGCGCGAGCCATGGGAAGTATTGGCAATGCCCGTTCCATTTATATATGTTCTAAGATAGTGCCTTTAGTCTAACAACACTCGGTCTTCTTCCGTTCAGGGCTGCGTTCAGAAACATCACCTTGCGGGAGACTGTGTGAGTGAAATGGTAAAGATAAGGTAGCCTCTCTGGTGTGTACATTTCTGAAGGGGTGATCCCGATTCATTACGGCTCGATTGGACACCACCAATCACAGCGACCAGGTGCCTAGGAGTGCTTTGTAGTCTCAAGCGCTGTGAGTGGCTCGTGTCCAATTATGCCGTGCCCAACAGGGTGCCACCCACTTTCTATTATATTATCTTAATTTCAGCGAAACATCTGGGGTGATCCCGATTGATCACGGCTCGATTGGACACTACCAATCACAGCGACCAGGTGCCTAGGAGCTTTGTAGTCTGAAGCGCTGTGAGTGGCTCGTGTCCAATTGAGCCTTGTCCAATTGGGTGCCACCCAACATGTAAACATATACATGATATGACTAACTTAATTAATCATTTTGATACATATTGTACGGGAGTAGTACACCATTCTTTATGCATTGCCGAAATTAAGATAATTTAATAGACACTTATTAGTTAATGCGCGTATCAAGTGTTCCTGTAAACAAGGTCAATAACCTCTAATATTAAATGTTTTGTGCAAATAAATGCAATCAAGTTAGACATTATATTAAATTAATTATAATTACGTTTAAAGATAAATATTTTGCAAACAAATTAATTTATCAAAAAAATACTATACAGTTATTACACTTTAACGGGACTTCATACGCAACATGACGAAAAAACCTTTATTGCACTTTAAAGTAAATTATAATCGATCGAAGTAAAATATATTTTACTTACTTTCAGAATTCCATAATATAGTGTGATTTTTATTATTAAATTGCATTAATAAATTCTTATTTGTAGCCTGCGTTCAGCAGACTCAACAGTTTTGCAACCGTTTTGTGATTCTTCGCTGAGATAGGACTATTCCTTTAAATCTAAAAGTATAATCCAATAAGCGCGACGAAACACAAAATGGTTGCAAAACTGCTGAGTCTGCTGAACGGAGTGGCACACAGTTGGACACGAGCCACTCACAGCGCTTGAGACTACAAAGCTCCTAGGCACCTGG
>NW_017299999.1:95178-97388 GCF_001594075.2 Trachymyrmex cornetzi | reverse complement strand
CCAGCGCTCCCGTCGAGAAAAGTGTAACGGAGGCACGCCTGCTAGCTCTGGACCGGCCATCATCCAGAGCGACAGGCAACTCGACGTCGCCAATCGCAGGGGGCTTTAACATAACTTTGGAGGGCTCGTGCCTGACCACAAGGTCAGGTCGTAGCGCCGCCAAATCACCGCTGACGCCCTCCACCCGCTGGTTAACCCGCACTACCCCTGGACGGCGAGTGGCTTTCCAGATGCGGTGCAGGATAGCGTTGTGCCTCAGCTGTATTGCGGCAGAATGGATACCGCAGTGGCAGAGCACATGAGGTAAAGTCTCCGATGCTCCACCTCATCGCCGACAGCGCTTATCGTTTGTCCCCCAACGTCGTGCGCCGTTGAGAGGGAGTACGTCTAAGCGGGCCTTATGCACAAAGCGCCAATCAGCGAAGCGAGTGAAACTGCCGCCACGGATAAAGTGATTGCTCACCTGACTCCGTGACGACACCTCGAAAACCTTACCCTGGTCAGGCTTGCTGAGCAATCTTTTGGAGTAGTGCTCTACTACAGCTGAGCGCAACCGATTCACTACCTGGCCGCGCGCTCCAGGCGGAATCTTAATCGCTGCCCCCCTGGGACCTCGGCATTGCAATTCTATTTCCTCAGTGGCCTCAGCCCATCGCCACCGCAAGGACAACCTCCCGGACTGTCTGAGCGCGGCTTTCCGCACACTCGACCAGAGCGAAGCCTTCCCTCCGCCCCTTACCCTTCCAGCGGGTGGCACCCAGTTGGACACGGCTCAATTGGACACGAGCGCTTGAGACTACAAAGCTCCTAAGCACTGGTCGCTGTGATTGGTGGTGTCCAATCGAGCCGTGATCAATCGGTATCACCCCCCATCCAGCGAACCGGATAGGAAGGAAGCGATATCCTCGCAACTAGGAGCGTGGCCGATCCTGCGCCCAACCACTCCCCTCAGCGATTCCCACGCCAACTCCCTCACAGCGCCATCGCGAACCGTTAACGTACGGTACGCGTGGGCTACTGTGAGGACGTCGGCGAGGTCCGAGAGCGGCAAGAGTCCACACCCCCCCCAAACGAGGTGGCATGTAGACTCCCTCCGCACTGGTTCGCTGAGGGAGGTTGAGCCAGGATTTGACTGTTCGACGGATGTTCAAGTCGACGGCCTTGAGGGGACCCTTAAACACCCTGGCCCGCCGTAGCAGAATGTCTAATCTAGGTAGGATGAAGGTCCCCAGTACCTCTATTTTCTGCCACGGGGCGAGTAGCGAGCGATCGACCGCGCGCAGGTCCGAGACGATGTCCCCGACAGCGGCGTAAGGTGTCTGGTCCACAGAGAATCCGGTTGGAACGCCGAGGTTGGTGTACGACTTACCCTGAGCCAGGGGGTTTATCGTTTCCCCCTGGATTTGGAATGATGTCGGTAGGACCCTGCCGCCATTCCCTGCACCGATGTGCAAGGTGGCACACTTTGCAGGATTGAACCGCAACCCCTCCGACGCTGCCTCCGCCTCCACAGAGACTAGCATCCTCTCCATCCCCTCGGGCGTCTGGGCCAGGAGTGCAATGTCATCCACGTAAGCCAGCGCGGACCACGAGCGCTCGTGGAGGCTATAGCCATTCTCCGACTCGGCCGCCACGCGGACGATCGAATCGATGGCTAGATTGAAAATAATAGGGCTCAGCGGACAATCCTGACGGACGCCCGACCGGATGGGGATAGGTGCTGTATGACCCTCGGCAGTTCGCACCCTCGTCGTGCAACCATCGTACATGGAGTCCCATATCGCTATGAGACCCCGTGGCACCGCGGATCTTATAAGCGCATTACGGATAGTCGCGTGCGGGATCGATCCAAACGCGTTGGATAGGTCCAGCCACGTGACCACCGCTTGGCGCTTAGTTCGCTTGGCGTGCGTCAGGACTTCCTGCAGGACGAAGTTGTGTTCGTAGCACCCCTCGTCCCGCAAGAAGCCCTTCTGCACGGAGCAGAGCTTCCCGTGGGTGACCACCCAGTCGATCAGTCGGTCGGCCAAGAGCGCGGCGAAGAGTTTGGGGACAGTGTCCCCCAAAGCGAGAGGGCGCCAGTTCTCCAACACGTCCCGGTCTCCTTTCTTGTGTATCAACACAGTGTTGGAGGTCTTCCAGGACGAGGGGACTGCAAGCAGATGTTGTAGGTTGCTGTGAGGAGCCGCGCTCCCGGATCCGCCCCATGG
>NW_017299999.1:94135-95033 GCF_001594075.2 Trachymyrmex cornetzi | reverse complement strand
GGCCGGGCCCCCCCCGCCGCTATACAAACGCTCAAAGTACTCCTGGACCCGGCGTTCCGGTACTTCGCACTGATCGGCCGGTCCCCGGAGTACTTCTCGCACCGCTTTGAGCCGGTTCGCCCTGTACAGCGCTTGAAGGCGCTTGGCCTCGCGCACCCAGCATACTTCTCCCGACGCTCCAGGGCCGGCCGACGCCGACCCCGGCCCACCGGCGCCCTCTCTCTCCGGAGGTTCACCTCCCCTCGCCCCCCGATGCGCACCCGCCTACCGTGATCGTACCGAACGATCGCGAACGCGGGCTGCAGCACCAGTGGTCGATACATCCTCCCCGAAGAACGCCGCGACCGAAGCCGCGAACGCCTCCAAGTCCGCAATGGTAGCGACGTCCTTGGGTGGCACCCAGTTGGACCCGAACCACTCACAGCGCTTGAGACTACAAAGCTCCTAAGCACCGGTCGATGTGATTGGTGGTGTACAATCGAGCCGTGATCAATCGGGATCACACCTCTGGGCAAATATTACTGTCCTTTCTGTTGACATTCAGGCTCTGATCGTGATGATTCGTCGACGCTGCTATCAATGCAGATAGTGGGGCTATGCGTGGCGAACGCGATCGTCCAGCGGTTGCGGGGACTCGGAGTTGGAGGGGGATCTATCGTTGATTTGCTGCCTCCTCTTCGCACTTCTTCTCACGCTTACCGTCTACTGGCCACCCCACTGTTTGTCCCCCTCGACGATGGGTGTCCTGGATGCCGCACCTTCCTGCCGCCGCTCCTCAGGTCCCCGCTCAGGCTCCGGTGTCGTCGGCCTTGGTTGGATAAGCGGGGACTTATTGAAGCCGCCTGTTGGTAGTGATGTGACCGCCACGCACGGTGACGTTCTTTCCTCCCCGATGCCA
>NW_017299999.1:93411-94119 GCF_001594075.2 Trachymyrmex cornetzi | reverse complement strand
GAGAGCGAGCGAGACAGCGAGAGAGAGCGCCCGTTCTACTCGCTCTACCAGTAACTTATAAACACAAGCGAGTATTAAGCCGGCGCACAGTAGGGACAAATGAGTTTCCGATGACAAACTACCTTTCAGACTGCATTTCTGAACCAAATTTAATGAATTTTTTTTTTAAATGTGCGTAATAAAATTCTCTAAAACTTTGTCGAAGCCAATTTTAAAAAAAGAAAGTTGTTCGTTAATAATTAACTGTTGAAATTGATAAAAAATTGATATGCTGATCTATCACCTCGATCCAGCGATCCATAACATTGATTATTGGGCCGGAAGAAATGCATAAACAATTTTTGAGGTCGCTGATTACTAATCTGAAGTTAGATTTTGGAAATTCAAAATGGCGGATCCAATATGGCGGACAAATTTTTCAAAACTCCAACCATTTTGAGTGAAACTTGTTACTCACGGGTTTTCGAGGTCGCTCATTACGAATTCAAAATGGCGGATTCAATATGTAACAAGTTTACATTTCCATTCGTCTTGGTTCTCGGCTAAAATTTTAAGAATGTATATCTATATGTCTATCCAAAAATGAAATGTCAACTTGATTTCTTAATACGTGTCACATTATTCATTATTGGGTCATGAAGACACTTTCTAGACTTTCTATTAACTAATTAAAATTTTTTATAGATTATTTATGCATTTCTTCCGGCC
>NW_017299999.1:92901-93297 GCF_001594075.2 Trachymyrmex cornetzi | reverse complement strand
TCGACAAAGTTTTAGAGAATTTTATTACGCACATTTAAAAAAAAAATTCATTAAATTTGGTTCAGAAATGCAGTCTGAAAGGTAGTTTGTCATCGGAAACTCATTTGTCCCTACTGTGCGATGGTCGGGAAGATACTTCCTTGGGGGAGGCAAGTTGGAGGTGTTGGTTGCCTCCCTGCACCACCTGTGAAGCCCGTGGATGTAATTGGGCTTCCACAGGTGATCGTCATCGGTAGCTACGTCGCCGGCGAGAAAGATATAAGTATCTCGCCTGGGCTCCCCGATGGACTGCCTCTCGTGGTCGGAGGCAGGCTGGGGAGCATCGCAGGGGCGTCTTCTCCCATTGGTCCATTATATTAAAGCCCCCTGCGATTGGCGACGTCGAGTTGCCTGTCG
>NW_017299999.1:82500-90753 GCF_001594075.2 Trachymyrmex cornetzi | reverse complement strand
CCAGGTGCCTAGGAGCTTTGTAGTCTCAAGCGCTGTGAGTGGCTCGTGTCCAACTGTGTGCCACTCCGTTCAGCAGACTCAGCAGTTTTGCAACCATTTTGTGTTTCGTTGCGCTTATTGGATTATACTTTTAGATTTAAAGGAATAGTCCTATCTCAGCGAAGAATCACAAAACGGTTGCAAAACTGTTGAGTCTGCTGAACGCAGGCTACAAATAAGAATTTATTAATGCAATTTAATAATAAAAATCACACTATATTATGGAATTCTGAAAGTAAGTAAAATATATTTTACTTCGATCGATTATAATTTACTTTAAAGTGCAATAAAGGTTTTTTCGTCATGTTGCGTATGAAGTCCCGTTAAAGTGTAATAACTGTATAGTATTTTTTGATAAATTAATTTGTTTGCAAAATATTTATCTTTAAACGTAATTATAATTAATTTAATATAATGTCTAACTTGATTGCATAGATTTGCACAAAACATTTAATATTAGAAGTTATTGACCTTGTTTACAGGAACACTTGATACGCGTATTAATTAGTAAGTGTCTATTAAATTATCTTAATTTCGGCAATGCATAAAGAATGGTGTACTACTTCCGTACAATATGTATCAACATGATTAATTAAATTAGTCATATCACGTATATGTTTACATGTTTCGCTGAAATTAAGATAATATAATAGAAAGTTCACTAGCTAGTATATATATCAAGTGCTTGTTTTTACGCGCCGCCATTTTGCTCTGGCTAGGTCGGTCAGAAATGTACATACCAGAGGGGGTATCTTATCCCTACAATTTCACTCACACAGATTCCTACATTCGCTCGCGAGCATCCATCCAGTGTGGTCCTTTGGCGTCTGCGCTCTGCTTGTTTCCCGTGCTTTCTTTGCCTGTGGCTGCTTCCCCTGTGCTTTTTGTTAGCCTTTACGAGGCTCCTTTTTTACTTAGTTACGCGTAAGTACGCTTATTATTGCCTGTTTTTAACGCTCTATGCCTGCTATGCAGGACCGCGCCTCTGCCTCGCCGGATCCCGGCGGCGACTTGGCATCCATTAGCAAACGCTTTTCTACATCTCTTCAAGAACTCAATTCATTCTTCGAGCGTGTTGGCGATAATCGTGGCGATGAGGCCGAGAATCGGGCTAATCCGTCACAAAGTGTAGCTCTCCCGGCTGTTAAATTCTTAAAACCTAAAAACGCCAATAATACGGTTAAATCTGTCAGAGATTCTAAATCTATTGCATCGTCTGCGTGCGAGAGTGATAGCGAACGCAAACAAAAAAGGAAGGAGAGGGGGGAGAGGGCCTCGCGCATTTCGCGTGATCTCTCTCCTGCCAATTCTACATATTCTAATACGTCTGTCCAGTCTTTCTCTCGTCCGAGATCCCGTTCCCCGGCAAATATCATATATGAAAATCGGGAAGAGCCTCATCTTTCGTCCTATAAAGACACTTCTGTGGACGATGCCATGGATGTTGGTTTTGACGAAGAGGAATCTCAAACTTTAGTTTCAAGATCCTTACTGAAGAAAACTCGTGATAATAGGGAGGGGGGGCACCCCCTAATAAATGTCTCCGTGGCTCGGTACTTGACAATGACGTTCACTCGTTGGAATCAGCTTCACATGCTAAAGACGCCCCTTCGGTTACGGAACATCTTAATGTTATTTATGACAAAGGGGATCGTTCCCCATTTGTCGTCTTTGTGCGTCGTTCTATAAATGTGGCTCTGATAATAACAATGATACACGTTTAGACCCTGTTTCTGTTGCGCGTATCGTCTCCCGTTTTGCCAACGGGAAGATTTTGGAGGTTAAGTCGGCAGGAAAAAACAAAGTTGCCATTCACTTTAGCGATTATGCAATAGCGAATATAACACTTTCTCATCCCAAAATTAAAGATGCCGGCCTCCATGCATTCATTCCATCTTTCTCCGGACGGGCGTGATCAGAAACGTTCCTTTCGACATCTCTGAAAAAGACATCGTGGATCTTTTTTCATCCCCATGCAAAATTCTATCAGCTAAGCGTTTAAATTTTAAATCACGCAAAGAAGGCGAGACTGTCAACTCTCCTTCTAAAACTGTTTTGATTAAATTTCGCGGCCAGCTTCTTCCACGTGCGGTCACCTTTTTCCACGTTAATTTCCCGGTTTCCCCCTACTTCCCCAGGGTTCTCATATGTTTTTCTTGCTTACGATACGGTCATGTAAATGCGGACTGCAAGGGCAGAGCGAGATGTGCCCGCTGTGGGAACCCCAAGCATGCAATTCCAGAAGAATGCCCTCGCCTATAGCTCCCCCCACTTTGTTGCAATTGCGGGGGTGAGCACTTGCCATCCTCAACGATGTGCCCTTCTTACATTAAACAAAAACAGATCTACGCGATTGCTGCCCTGGAAAATATATCATACTCAGAGGCCCGCCTCAGACAATTTTCCTCCTCACCCTTCTCTTCCCCTGCTCTCAATATCTTCCATTCTTCCGACTTCCTTTCGCTTTCACAATCTCCTAATATGGATCGCTCCCCCATACAATATCACGATCTTCTATCTTCTGAACCCAAACATAAATCCCATAAACCGCACGAACATTATATCCACCCCCGCACCGGCATGCCCGATCGCTCTTATTCTTCGGTGGCAGGTCATAACACTGCTCCCTCCCGGTCTAATGATCAACTGCAACGTTCGTCTTCATATTCTACTGCACCCCGCACACAATATAATGATGTACCTTTCAATAAGGTGAAACCTATGAACCATCATGCTTCAAATTCTCCTAATTTTCAACGCGAAGTTCACAACTCCCTCCTTTTTGCACCAAATGGCAGATACCCTAACCTCCCCCCCAGGGGTCTGGCTATTCCGCTGTACCACCCTCTTTCTCCTCCCTCGGATTCTAATTCAGACGAAGTTCCCCAAATTATCCATTGGATTATTTCTTTCTTGTTAAAAATACTCAACGCCATTCCAAACCAGCTCCTTGTTTCAATATTCGGCCCTGATTTTCACAACAGTCTTATTTTTCTAAAAAATTTCTTAAATAGGAATGCCTAATTTACATTCAGTCAAGATAGCATATTGGAATTGCCGCGGCGCTATGGGAAAGAAGGGCGATATCGAAAAGTTGGCTTCAACCCTCGACATACTATTCCTCGCGGAAACATGTGTGGGTGCTGCTCAGGAATTTCGACTGCGTGGGTTCGACTGCCTTCGTGTCGACTCTAATTGGGCCAACATCAGAGGCATGATGGTCCTCATACGCAATCCGATTACTTATTCATCCATTAATCTGTCTTCGATCCTCGACGATTCTTTTGAGGCCTTAGGCATTGTTCTTACCCTTAACAATTCCTATTTCTTATTAGTGCCTACAGACACCTGAATAGACCAGTCTCTCCTACTGTTATTTCTTCTATTACCTCTTTCTTATCTAATCATGACCACTCTATACTACTTGGTGATCTTAACGTACATCACCCGATGTGGGGTGGATCGCGTACCAGCCCAGCTGGGCGTGTGCTGGGTCGATACATCGAGGACTCTCATCTTGTGATTCTTAACCCCCCTTCCTCTCCGACTTTTATCTCTTTTTCCCCCCTCATTCTTCCACTCTGGATTTAGCTATTGCCTCTCCGCGTATCTCTCCTCTGTGTAACACCCTTATCTTGCCATATTTATTAGGCAGTGACCATTTCCCGATCATGGTTCAGGTCAATTATCTGGTGCGCACTTCTACTGTTTTTTCGTATAAAGTTACACTCTCTAAAGCCCAGCGAGACGATATGGAACTCTATTTACATAACAACGCAAACTCTATCTCTCAAGCTGTTAGAGACATTAACCCTGACGACCCTGTCTCTCAATACAATACTTTTATGAATCTCATCTCAGCTAGCTATGAACGTTTTTCCCCCTCTAAACCTCCTCCTTCTACTAAAACCTCTCGAGCATCTTTTACTAAGAAAGGTCCCCCTCCCACACCTTGGTGGACACCGGATTGCACTACGGCAGTAAGACGACGCAGCAATGCCCTCAAAACCTATAAGCAGTCTCCTACATGGGACAATTATATTCTTCTATCGGTCGGTTGTCTCACAAACCAGTAAAATCCTCCGCAGGGCTAAGCGTGTTAGTTGGAGAAAGTTCTGCTGTTCTCTCGATTGTAAGACTCCTACCGCGGATATTTGGCGGATGCTTAAGCGTTTTCGCAATCGTCACCTTATTCCGGCCAACTCCTCTGCTATGAACAAGAATGCAGATCTCTCTCCCGTTATTACAGATGCTATTAACCGACTCTGTCCTCCTTTCTGTCCCCCATCTCCCCCAGTTCCCTCCTCACCATTCTCTGGTAACTTAGCCTGGCTCGATGCTCCTTTTACTTTTAATGAGCTCCAATCTGCTCTACACTCGGTCAAACCCTCCTCCAGCCCTGGCCTCGATAGGATAGATTATAGTATTATAAAAGCGTTCCCTAAAGAGCTTCTATCCACTTTACTTTATATCTTTAACAATCTTTTCCGCTGCTCTATTTTTCCTTCTCAATGGTCCCATTCTTTAATCCACCTCATCCCTAATAATAAGGGTGTTTGTCCTATCTCTCACTTCTTGCCTTCTTAAGATTATGGAGAGGATGATTTTTGGCCGCCTATATTGGCTTATAGAATCCCCACAGTCTGAATTACTCCCTGAGAATCAATTCGGCTTTAGGAAGTTTCGATCATGCCAGGACAACCTCACCGCTTTGACCGCCAGTGTCCATCTTGGGTTTCTTTCTAGACAAGAGACCGTTGCAATATTTGTAGATATTAAATCGGCTTTTGATAACGTCCTTCCGCATATCCTTTTACATGATCTCTGTAACTTACAATTTCCTCCTCTTCTGGTATCTTTCATCTCTAACCTTATTTCCCATCGTACGGTCCAGTTCGTTTGTCAAGGCTCTATTTCGGCGCCTAGATCTTCATATAAAGGCACCCTTCAAGGCTCCATACTCAGCCCCACGCTCTTCAATTTATACTTAAGAAACGTAAATGATGCACTCCATCCAGATACAGAACTTCTTCAATTCGCTGACGATATTGTCATCTTCTCAACTCATAAAGATACTAGATCAGCTATCCTATCTGTCCAAACATCTCTTCAAGCATTGGAATTGTTTTTGCAAGAGCGCGGCCTTGAGATCTCTCTCCCTAAAACACAACTTATGATATTCTCGAACAAAAGATCTCCAACTCTCGCTAATTCTTCGATTTCTCTTCAAAACCAATATATCGTCCCTTCTTCTTCTGTTCGCTTCCTTGGGGTGCTACTCGATCCTAAGTTATCTGGCAAGGCTCATATGACATACACTATCAACAAAGGCAAGCGCATACTTCAGATCATTCAGGCACTTAGAGGTACCTGGTGGGGAGCCCACTCTCACATGTTACTTACCATCTACAGAGCTATGCTTAGAGTGTCTATTGAATACTCTGCACATATCTTTAGCTTGAAACATAATGGTCTTTCTCGCTCACTCCAAATTGTTCAAAATCAAGCTCTCCGCCTTTGTTATGGATACCGTATTTCCACGCCTTTAAATATCATCTACGCTGAGACGATTGAATTCACTCTATTTCACCGCATCCGTCTCCTTACATCACGTTATTTTCTCAAAATTTCTTCTGTCAATGGCCACATTGTTATTAATAAATTACTCCTTCTCTGCGATACCGCCATTGGCTCTCATAAAACCAACTATTTACACGCCCATTTCCCAGCCGATCTCATCTTTTATCGTATTTGGACTTCTTATCATTCAACTATTGATTGCTCCTTTACTTTACCCAACTTTCGTTCCTCTGTACAATCCACTTCTATTTCTCTCTCTTACGCTTCCCTCTCTCTTCCCCCTACTGATATCTCTAATTTCTGGCCCATTCCAGATGCCCAATCCTTCTTTAACCATGAATTTCAGCACCTCACCGCGGACTCGGTGTTGTTTTACACCGATGGATCTGAGGTGGATCATAGTGTGCATGTTGGTGCGGCGGTCTTCTCCCCGCAGTTGAATGCTGAGCTCATGCTCAAGCTTCCACCTTTTACCTCAGTCTTCTCCGCTGAAGCCTATGCTGTTTATACCGCTATTACTATATCTATCGACCTTAAACTTCCTAAAGCTTCCATCATCACTGACTTCAAGAGCGTCCTGGAAGCCGCCAAAGGCTATCGCAATTCTACAAATAACTATCTTATTCCCCTTATTAAATCTGCACTGGAAGAAGCCGAGACTGCAGGAACGGATATTCGATTTATATGGATCCCCTCGCATCGAGGTATCGAGGGCGACGAAAAGGCAGACCAGCTAGCTAAACGCGCTATTCGACACAGTATAGAACGAAATTTCGAAGTTCCTTACTCGGACCTTTGCGCGGTTATCAAATTGGATATCTTTAAAAATTTTTATCGCCAATTGGAATCTCAGGCAGACATCAAAGGCTCATTTTACTTTTCTAAAATATTTAACAAATCCTCCAAACCCTGGTACTTTCGCATGAAGGTCTCCAGGGAAACCATCGTCATGATCAATCGCCTACGCTCCGATCATTATAATTTAAATCATAGCTTACATCGGAAAAATTTAGTCGACGACCCCTCTTGTCCTTGCGGTTCTCCAAAACAGGACATTTTGCATATTGTCCCGACGTTTATGAAGGTGCGCGCTTTTTAAGGCGTGTCATCGACCGAGTCGCCTCAACTGGCGACAGACTAACTAAATTTGCTCTTGCTATCTCTAAACCGTCTGAATGCATATGCAGACTCATTCTTAATTTTAGTAAGTTATGTTGCAGGCAATTTTAGGCGTTAAACTTTCGCGCCTCCTTGTAACCTGCGCAAGCGCCCAGCCCTGCCCCCGCTCTTACCTCCCCCCTCCCATCCTAGCGAAGATCTGCTCCGCTTTTCATGAGGCTCACTGTCGCAAGGTTCCGGCGCGTCATCCCGTTATCATCTGTTTTACGTCTTTCTTAACTACTCGTATACTCCTTATTCTATTGTTTTTATTTTTTGGACGTGATCTGGCTGTATCGTCCTCCTATTACTGTCTGGAGGCGGGAGCCATTAAACAAAGAAGAAGAAGACACAGATTCCTAGCAATCACCCGCAAGGTGAAGATTCTGAACGCAGCCTCGAGTTCCGAAGAACCACTCAACCGAGGTAGACACGTTTCGGATCAGGGGCTCTATTCTTGAAAAGCCATGTATACGAAAGTCTAGGGAAATGCTACAGTATATGTTACGTATACTATAGTATTTCCCTAGACTTTCGTATACGTTTCTTTTCAAGAATAGAGCACCATGTACTTTCAATTTTAATATTTTTGAAAATGTTGTCGACTTGACTGTGCATTCGAATACACAGGGCTTGGTGCTTGTCCGCGAGTGTGTTCGTCTCGTTCGTTCGTCCTGACTGGTCCTGACGCGCGTTATTTTGACGTGACGACGTCTTAGACGCAGGTGTCCGTTCGGGCAACATCATTCTCACGGGCATTGCATCACATTGAGACGAGAGAAGAGGACGCGTTTTAAAATTATAATCACAGGTAAAATTATAATCACATAATATATACCTTATTTTGGCATTCAATGCCTCTTAAATTATACCGTTTGCTGCAGCTTTACAACTAACCTCAAATTAACTCGATCAATCGCTGTAGTATAATAATTTATGTGTATATGTAATTGTATCAGATTGTTTCTGGGGGGGCACCCAGTTGGACACGGCTCAATTGGACACGAGACACTCACAGCGCTTGAGACTACAAAGCTCCTAAGCACTGGTCGCTGTGATTGGTGGTGTCCAATCGAGCCGTGGTCAATCGGGATCACCCCTGTTTCTGGTGGCATATAGCAGCCAAGTCCGGTAAACAGAGGATGGATGATAGGATATTGAAGATGATTGGTACAAATGTAACAAAAAGGCTACATCATGTAACAAGATGCGTAAAACATTAAAAGGCTGAGGCGGGCAGTGCGAGGGGAATGCTTTAATACAAAAGAAATATGGAGTGTAGCCAACATTCAAACATTAAAATTTGAAGAAATAAATAGCTAAAATTTAAAGAAATATGGATTATAATGCAGTTAAAATGCGAAAAATATTAGTGTTTATTTGTGTAAAAGTTTCAAAGATAAATATATATTTTTTAGAACAATAAATATTTTTAGCTCAAGAAATGATTTGGCAACGGTGTAAAACTGAAAAATC
>NW_017299999.1:81108-82241 GCF_001594075.2 Trachymyrmex cornetzi | reverse complement strand
AACAGTTTCAATGGCAGAAGTATCACATTTTTGGTTATATTTTTTACTATTGTTAATAAACTGAGTGATAAAAGTTGTTTTAATCTTCAAATATATTTTTAATATGCTATACTTTATATATTAAACATAAATTTATTCGATTCTTAACATTTCGAATATTAATATTTGTTGAAAACAGATACATAGAATCGAGTCTCCTATAAGAGAAAGAGAGATAGTCTATTATAAAATCCAGAAATTTGTTATGAATTTACAGAAAAATGCGCTGGTCAAAAAATCTGAAAAAATTTACATAAAAGCATGCTTTGTAGATAAAGCTATGTTCCAAATTTCAAGCAATTCTTAACATATTGCATTCTCCTTACATCCTCCTTAAGAAGCAGTAATGGAATTTTTAAGACCAGGCGATCAGATTGTGTTTACTATTCAACATGATCCACTTCCAGAAGGTTATCAGGTAAATAACACAATTTTCAACGTGATACTGCTTAAACAGTTGTTTGAAATGGTACCTTATGCTTAAATTTATATATTTTATAATAGGTTGGAATAAGGTTATTGGAAGTCAATGGCACATCGTTATTAGGTGCAATTCATCAGGAACCTGTTAATATTCTTTGATACTAAATCTCTGTCACAAAGTGTATTTAGTTTAGATTGAGATGATGAGGAAACTGCGATTCTTAGACAAAAACAAGAAATGAAAGTTGAACTTGTTGCCTGGGAACAAGAAGAACGTACACTTATAGAGCAAAGAGAGAAATCCACATCTGAAAAAGTAAGATTTGCTTATTTTATATACATCTTATATTGATCTTACTAATATTGAATAACCTATATTAAAAACTGTAAATAATTAATTTTTTACTGCGAAGAATTACATTCGTAGTATATAAATTCACACACAATTATTTAGAAGCACCCGTGATTCAGCTTACAAGGGACCATCTCGGTTTGTACAACAAGTTATTGAAAATGCTTGATATCAGCGAAAGTTGATAACATAAGATGCAAATAAGGAAAATGGCGGGACAGGATATGCCGTGGGTTCCGAGAAATTTAGTGTTATAATGCATGGTAAAAGTTCTAAAACGGCTAATATCTAAAAAAATATTGATTTATCTAAAAAATGT
>NW_017299999.1:77632-80805 GCF_001594075.2 Trachymyrmex cornetzi | reverse complement strand
TACATCTTTGATCGGTAATCAGAACGCTGATACATAAGCGCTAATTCGGCAAAGATGGCTGGCAGAAAAACGAGATATTACGCGAAGCCAAAATGCGGGCGCGGATCATTAGTAATTCTCGTTAGCGTCGCGTCTCTTTGCCTGTTCGATAAACAAGTGCACCCGCGGGAAATAGTGAAAGAGATATTGTAAAATATAAAGACTTATATCTGTGGTTTGAATAAAGAACTTTATTTCAATTGTTTATTGAAAAAATACATAGATGAGTGTTAGTGTTTGCGTAACTCCTGAAGTACTGGATCCTGAACCCGATGTTGTGAAACACGGCACAACAATAGCATATCTTTACAGCTGACGTTGACAGTGAGACGTTTCCAGAACACTGGTTATAAATTTTTTTCTTTATAAAAATTTTCCGGACATAAATGGTCGGTTAATTACAATTAATATGTAATTCATCGATAATGCAATGTCGAAAACAGAAGTATTTGCAGCAATGAGCACACTTGAAGTCAGACATTAAGGAGCAATCTTGAAATGAACAATTTTCTAAGCTATCAAAGTGAAAACAGTAATCTACTGGCGTGATAAAATTTCCAGGTCGCTCTGACATGTAACCAGCTTTATAGAAGGCATACTGAATCATGTCTTGGAATCGTGGTGCTTTGAACTGAAAATGAGAAAAAGCTTGCAACTTGAAGTAATTGTTGCGTTGCCATATTTTGATTTCGCTCATTTCAAGAGAATCGGAAACAAAAAGTACAAATACTTTATATGGTCGGAAAAAAAACACATCAAGTGGTTGTGTAGTGCCAGTAGTGCCAGGAGGAATAAGCATTCTCTTTATTTTGATTTCGGGAAATTCAGTTGCAACCTCATAAAAAATGTCATCGTTTCTATTGCTACTCCACGAATCACAAAGGAGAAGACAATTCATGATATTTTCTCTCTTTAATTGTTCAAACAATACTTGACGCAAAAAGATCTTCAAATCATAATTGTTCATTATTGCCGATAAACCTGGAAATGCAACAATGTTTGGTGGAATGATTGTATTTTCAGGAAAACAATAACCTTTCGTCTTCGAGTGTGTTTCTTGACTTTTTACATACAACAGGTCCATTAAACGACCACTCATGCTGACCATTGGTCATGTACGAGTGTGTGGTTGCATTTTTTGACCCTATTTGGGAATATATCTGTTTTGGACCTCTAATGTTTAGTGTGCGATGTCCATGCATCTCCTTATCAAATCTCGACTGATCAATGTTGATAACTTGATGCGGATCGTAACCTTCCGTTCGCATCACTTTTTTCACTTTTTCAAGAAACTTCTCTCGCATATTGACCCGTTTTGCGTCATTTTTTTTTTGTTTTACGTGGGAGGAGAAAATCTTCTTATACCCCTTCACGAGGGGGACCCTTTCGGGACACCCATCGTGAAGGGGAAGACCCCCGACGGCCCGTACCATCGGGAGTGCCGGATTCGACCATCTCGTGATCCCTGAGATACCATGTATCCAAGGGACGCACCGAGACGGCCGCCTACCGACTAAAAACTCCCCCCCTAGGCGTACCACCGCCCTTGCCTATTGGGGGACAGTCCGGAACCGCATTTCAGCATAACCTCGGACTGCCCCCCAGCGTTAGAGTCATTCGACTCTCTACCTCTTTATGCGGGTTCTCCGCTCTGATGCTATTCTACATTTAGCTTATTCTATGTAAGTCCTACTCTTACTCTATTAAGTCTTTATATACAATATATATACAATTTATACCGCTTTGCTCCTCTCACAAGTGGTCCTTGGAGCTTATTAACTACTATTTACAACTATGTACATCCTCTGTGAGCTCCTCCCACATGTTGATCATCGGAGCTTTGCCCATTTCGAGGGGCCAGTGCTCCCGCTTGCTCTCGAGCCGCTTGCTCCCGGGCAGCTTGCTCCCGCTCGCGGTCGCGTTCTTCCTCCTCTTTACGCCTCATGATCGTCTCGCACAATGTAGCGAATACGGCCCACGCTTCGGGCGAGCGCACGATGGCCCTCACCACCGCTCTGACCGTTCTATCCACCCCTATTATTTCTAATAGGTCACCCCTCTGTTCCGCCCAAGCCGGGCAAAACAAAAGGGTATGACCAGCCGTGTCGTTGGCCGCGCGACAGAAAATACATATCGGGGTGCCCATACGCCCTATCCTATAAAGGTAGGCGTTGAACACCCCGTGCCCCGTCATAATTTGGGTCATGCGGTAGGTGAGGGCCCCATGAGCCCTTCCCACCCATGCTTCCAAGTCGCCGCCCATGGCCTCGCGCACCCCCGCGCCCGGGCCACTCGGAGGCAGTTCCTCAATGCGCCTATTCCACCTAGCGATCGCCCTACGGCGCTCCAACTCGAGGAGAGTTGCGCTCGCACCAGGGGATATCGCACCATCCCGGGCAATAATGTCCCGTCTTCGGATATAGGACCGTCTGAGACGGTTGGCCGCTAGGTCAAAAGGGACCATTCCAGCCAGAATGGCCGCGGCTTCGCCAGAGATAGTACGATACCCCCTGATGACCCGAAGTGCCAGTTGTCGCTGGAGCCTACGTACCGCCTTTAATATACCGCGGTCTTCGGCCGCCGTCTGCGCCCATATGGGTGCACCATAAAGGATGACGGACATAACGACCGCAGCGTAGGTCCTCCTTCTACGCTCGCCGGGGCCCCCCACATTAGCCATTAACCTGGCAAGGGATGTCGCCATCCCCCATGCCTTTGGTACCAGCACGCTAAAGTGGCCCCGAAAGGTCCACCGCGAGTCCAGGGTTAAGCCCAGGTACTTCACGGTGGAACCGATCGGGACCACCGTCCCGCCTATACGGACCACGGCACCCCGCGGAATATCCTTTGCCATGAAAGCGATAGCCTCGGTCTTGGCTATCGAGACCTTCAGCCCTAACCTCTCTATAGCCCGTACCACTACAGTGGTGCCCATCTCCGCCCTTACGCGAGCTTCCTCGAAATCACCCGCGCACGCTGTTACCAAAGTGTCATCAGCATAACACAAGGTTGCGCACCCAACCGGCATGCACAGCCTGAGAATTCCATCATAGCCTATGTTCCACAGGGTCGGCCCCAAAACCGAGCCCTGTGGAACCCCGCACGTGACAGTACCCCGGACTACCCGCTCTCTG
>NW_017299999.1:72834-76086 GCF_001594075.2 Trachymyrmex cornetzi | reverse complement strand
GGGGGGGAAGTAGCAAGACACTACAATAGTGTCCCCCCAGTCTACTGCCACGAATCTTCTCCCTCTCCAGAGAAGTGAGCAGGGTATCCTCGTCTGGGCCCATTGCCACGTGATGGCAGCCGAAGGCGGGCTATCCAGTGAGGACACCCAACGTCCATCATCCGGGACCCTGTTGGGTTCCGAGATAGCGACCAGGCCGAGTCCCAGTTCGCTGCTTACTCTAGCGACCATCTCCTGCGATGGTCTAGACCGATTGGCATTAATTTGCGCCAGTCTAGCCATCGCAGGTTTCCATGGTCTCCTCTCGTGTCCCCTCTCCGGGGGTCGGAGCTCCCCGATCAGCTCCATCCACTTGCACTTCCGCGGGGGTCACACTTGTGTTCTCCCTCAATTTCGGCCCCGGTCCATTATAGGGAACGCACTCGGACGCTCCGGCGCGGTGTCCAGAGGGCAATCCCCTTCCCGCACACACCGGACACTTCGGGGGCTTCCGGCAGCCCGCGGCTCTGTGCCCGTCACCACTCCCGCACTGGAAGCACCAGGTGGAGCGGTCCACCTGGCTCATGCAGTTCGCCCGGGTGTGCCCCACGGCAAAGCATCGGAAGCATTGCAGCCTCCGCTTTGCCAGGGGCACCACCCCTGCCATGGTCCAGCCAACTCTCATACGTCCGGCACTCAACAACTTATTGGCGCAGGCCAAAGGGCACTGCACCCACACTGAGTTGAGGCCTCCTCTCCCGGGCCTGAGGGGTCCAACCCTAATGTCTGCCGTATGGGCCTGTCCATTATTGGCCACTGCCTCGGCCACCTCCTCAGCAGAGACAGATTGGTCTATATCAACCAATCTGATCTCTGCTCTTCGCATAGGCCTCACAATCTGCACTTCCTCTCTGAATTGACTTTCAGAGAGGACTTCCTTTAATCTGCCCACCAGGGCCTCTGCCTTGGTTCCGGCTTCTTCCCCACCCGGTATCTCTATAAGGAGGCCGCCCGCCTGCGCCCTCCTTATGCGTGTATTTGATATGCTGAGGTCCTCAAGCGAAATCTTGCTTCTCGCAAGCTTCATGACCTCAGCATACGACACGTTACCCGGCCTGTCCTTGTTCTCCTCGCACCTAATGAGAACCGCCGCCGTTCTCGGTGCCCGGAACACATTGTCCCTAGCCGTAGGTAGTCGTCGTCCCGTGTTTCCCGTTTGCCTCGCGCGAGGGCGGATCGCGACGTTGGCGGGCGTAGGGCCTTTCGACGCCCCATCACGCGCACTTACACTAGCTGCCCCTTTAATAGTGCCGGCCCGGCGCACTCCGGCCTTTATATCCCCTCCAGGAGGTGGGGGTACCACGACTCGTCCTGGGCCTTTCTTCTCCCGCGTCCCGACGTGCGCGTTCGCGTCGGAGGCCGCTCCTGCCTTCTCCTTTCTTCTCATCCTCTTACGCGCTCTTTTCGACTTGGCCTCAGTCCAGGCCTCGCCGTCGACCGGGTATTCCATCGGAGGGGGCGGGCTCTCCCGGTCCCGGTTGCCTCCGAGTCCGTCGCCTCTACCGATGTCTCCCGCCCCTCCGTATCTAGTCCTCTCGGCATACGTGTCCCCACGCTTCAGGCTAGTTCTTCCTGCCTCTCTTGTTCTTATAACTATCTGCCCTTCCTCGTTAACATTTGTTAAGCGAGTGGGCCTATCCTCCAACCTTTTCCGGACCCCACCGATCGGCGGTCGGTAGGCCGGAGGGAGGCTCTCCGCTACCGCGTCAAGGTCGGTGTCCCTGCTCTTCGCGTGGCGCTCACTCCTGTCTCGCCCTCGGGTCCTTATTGGAGAACAGCCCTCGTCACGAGTCTCCTCCCCAGGAGAAAGGATAGGTCTTCTGTCACGGTCCTCATCCTTCATCTCCTGGACCGTGTTCTGCAGCGCATTTATCTGTTTCCTCATTGTTGTTCTCTCCCGTCGGAGGGTATCAACCTCCCGCCTGAGTTTGATAACCTCTTTTTCTAGGGCCAAATTATTGACCCTAATCTCATCGCTAGGTCCAGTGCCTTTTGCGATATCAGCCACTAACTTTTGCACGGCTATTTTGGCGACGTTAACGCCCACCTTTATTTGACGCCGCAGATCCCCCTTCATACTTTGGGTTCTCCTTTCAGCCTCCCCCGCGGTCTCCAGAACCCTCAACGTCTCCGCCATGATTGATTTCGGGGACATTTGGGGGAAGAGTGCGGTAACCTCCTCGATGGCATCCTTCTGGTGCGATGAAAGCCGATCGTCCAGTTGGCACTCCACCAACCCTTTCCTCCTTTTTAATCCATGTCCGGGCCTCTTTGTGATTTTGAAGAAATCCACTCTGTCCAGCTCATCGCCCTCAAAGTCCATTCGCTTTGAGGACATCTTGGACAGGGCGTGTGAGTCGGGGCAATTAAAGCCCTTCGGCTTCCTTCCCCTCTTCTTTCCTTTTCTGGGGACCTGATCGAATGAAGAGTTCCCAGATTCAACGGAAGTAGAGGGTATCGCCTCTCCGCCAGTGGATTCAGGTTCCGATTCAACCATTATAATACTGGACGCGTTGGACGTTACGTCGCCCGCGCCAGCCACCCCGCCGGAGCCACTAAGGGCTGGTGTCCCGGCTGAGATACTTTCGGCGATTGGGGAGTTTATGATCTCCCCTTCTACAACCCTTATTCTCGCCTCTCGAGGGTATCTGGCCGTCCTCGACCTTCCTCTCCTCGGGAGTGGGGCCTCCCCTCTAGCTGAGGCCGGTGCCTTCCCCGCTGCTCCAAGGGTTGACGTGTCCGATGTTATCGCCACCACATTGGTCCTTTCTAGTCGCAGCCGCAACTCCCTCCTCTTGGACCTGGGTGTTGTCCCCATCCTCCCTTCCGCCTCCGCGGTAGTAGATGGAGCGTTGGCACCCCCTCCTGCTGGTCCTCCTTCTTCTGTCTCCGTCCGGACGGTAGCATGTTCAGCCGTGGAGCCCGTCGGCAACTCCACGGCTGGCCCTTCGCGGGAGCCCCCCGGGCCCGAAGCCACGGGGGTCGATCGGCCGGGAACAGGGACGATATCCCCGGGAAACCGTGACAGGGTTCCGAAGCCTTGTCGTGTTGCATCGTTTCCATTTCATGTTTTACGTTTGTCGGCGAGTAATACGGCCGGGAGACTCGCCGACAATACCCCCCGGTTCGTCACCCACTCATCGACGCGCTGCGCGTCCTCTCCTCCGGTGCAGGGAACAAAAAGCGAAAGGCCCCAGGCCTAACCCACACACC
>NW_017299999.1:69336-71872 GCF_001594075.2 Trachymyrmex cornetzi | reverse complement strand
GGAGTGTGGAGGGCCCTTGGGACGCCAGACCCGAGCGTACAGAGTCCCTCTATCTAACGAGGGACTCCGTACTGTGGAGTATTGGCACCCGGGACCCTCTTAGAGGGCCCCGGGTGAGTCCCCGTGCCACGACAAGTCTCTCCACGCACGGGGGACCCGTTTTGCGTCATCATTAAACCAATTCTTTCCTACTTTATGTGTAATACTACGTGACACTATGTTGAATCTCCGCTTTAAATTATATAACCACGTTTTCGAGGCAACAAATTTCTCTGCTATTTCATTGCCTAATAGATTCCTCTGCTTCATTGCCCAAAGTCGAAGCATTCGATCAGTTACAATTCTGTTATTACTACGATGATCCAGAAACTGTTCATAAATTATCTTGTTTAATTCCCTCATGGAAATAATGTCTCGATTCTTTCGTTCTGCCCACCGTTTTAAGCTTTTCAACTGTGGATCATGATTGAAATGATAATAGGTCACGATTTTATTCATTGCCTTTTTCTTGCCCTTGCCAAGGAAGTTCTTCCAATTATAGTCGGTTGATTTGGTTGAATCCTTTTGTTTAGTCCATTCTCGCCAAGCTTTCTCAAATTTGTGTGGTGACACATTAGCTGTAATCACTCGTGCTTTCTTGGATGAAGATGGAATGTATTCCTGATCTTGGCTATCACTATCGTCATTGTTGTTGTACATTTCACAATCAGGAAGTTGTGATTCATCAACTGTATCTGGATCACACTCTAAAGTAGTCTCACTAATTATGTCGACTTCACCGTTAACCAACTGTTTGGATAATTGCTCACTCATCCACAATTCATAATTATTAAAGTTTTGCTTGTTCTTCACTATAGAACTTAACTCCTCCATGTTAACATTATGAATCTGACACAAGATAACAAGTACGTTAACGATATCTTTAGATGATTTATTACAATTGCTAATGTGTGTCTCCATTGCAATAAACAAAATCAAAACAATTAACTAAATGTGCAAAAGTAAATAAAGTGCAAGAGTAATTGGACTACAATCCCAAATAAATAGAACGAAGAATGGATACAATGGAAGAATACCGAAAATCGTGAGCAAATATGTGCCACAATGAAAAGATCAATAAAAATTTGTTTATATTATTTTTGTAACGCAAATTCCGCGCAGCACGTGACGTGAAAATGCATGATCTCAATCATCTGATTTTGTGATTAACAATCACAAAAAAGTTCCTTTTCTAGCATGAAAAAAAGAAAACGAAAACAAAGGTTGATAATAAAAAATAAAGATTGGAAAAGGACTCGATAAAGGACTAGTCTAGACGGAATCAACTGAAGATTTCGTAAACAAATGAAAACGATGGAGAAATTTTCCTTGCTGATCAGTCAATAATTGGATGGCCGGTCGATAAGTCAGCGGCTTGTTCGGATCGGGTGACCTTGGGCGCACTTCTCGAAATGACATGTGCGATACGTTTCCAAGTGAGGAAAGCACGGGAAATTTCGGAAGGAAAGTGCGTCATGCGACGCGGAATAACGCGCGTCGAGATGAGCTAATGAAACGTATCTGTAAAGAAATAATAAATAAATGTAAAGAAATAATAATGATTTAAAGTAGAGTTAAGAAGAAAAAAAAAGGAAGCAGAAGATAAAAGACGGACGGTATTAGTCGCAGCGTAATAGGGTAGACTTTGTGCATCGCGTGAAACTAAAATTGCTATCGTCAGGAATGCATACGTGTATATATGTATATATATATGGGGCATTCTTTGCCAAATCGACCAAGCCTCTGTCCAAAATTGATATGGACGGATTTCAACGTTTGACCCCGGAAAATGTTCGTCTTGAAAAGAGCTTTTAAATGAACCGTGGTCTTTTCGAAAATTCAAAATGGTGTCGCTGTATAACTTCGAAAGAGAAAAAAATAATTTAATTTTTAACTTATGACGCGCAAAAAATGTATGATAGCGTAGATTAAAAAATGCCTTTGTTGATAAAAATTATTTGTTCGTTTACCGGCTTTAAATTTGTGTAATATAGTTTATAAAGCAGCATTTTAAAAATCGGTTCCAAATCGCTAATCTGCTCAACCATAAAGAAGATTTCGAACTGGACGCGGAATGGCATTACTGTGTTACTGCACACGGTAAGAGCGGATATGACGGTTTAGGGGCTATTTTCAAGCGAGAAGCTTATCGAGTAAGTCTCCTACAAAAACCGACAGAAGCTATTTTGACACCTGAAGCTCTATTTCATTGGGCAATCAAATATTCATTTCGAAAATATTAAAATATTCTATTTCAGTAAGTTTGATCACAATAAATCAATGAGACACTTAAATAAGAGCTTTTGTAAAGCGCCGCGTGTACCCGAAATTCTAAAGAATCATTCATTCACTATCAAAGATTCAAAGACTTTGATAATCAAAAGATATTCAAACGCTGCAACATGTGTAGAATTTACGATTTGAAGTATGGAATACATATTCAAGATTAACAGCCAAAAAATTTTAAAAAAGTTAAAAAAAACATAAAATTTTGAAA
>NW_017299999.1:67840-68437 GCF_001594075.2 Trachymyrmex cornetzi | reverse complement strand
CAATCCGCGGCAGCTTCATGAAAGGCCACTTCACAGCCCATTTGTTACCGTTTGGTGTGCTGTTGGATCTTTTGGCGTTTGGGGTCCCTATTTTTTTGAAGAGGGAGGCGTGACGGTTACCGTAACTGCCGATCGATATATCGACATGCTACGCAATTTTTTGGAATCAAAACTTAGAGAACTTGAACATCCGGATGTGTGGTTTCAACAGGATGGAGCTACGGCTCATACGGCAAGAAGGACAATGGACGTTTTAAGGGAAATGTTTCCAGGACGCGTTACGTGGAGACGTTGGGTGGCCTGCGCGTTCACCCGATCTTGACCCATGCGACTTTTTCCTTTGGGGCTACCTGAAAGCGAAGGTTTTTCAACACCATCCCCATTGACGAATTGAAAGCAGCAATACGCCAAAAAATTACAGGAATATCGCCTCAAATTACTACTCGAGTGATGGAAACTTTCAGAAATCAGCTTCGAATGCGTATCGAAAAAAATGGTCGCCACTTGGACTCTGTAATTTTCAAAACTTAATAAAAACAAATGGCATAGCATACATTTTCAGTTAATAAAAATAAAATCTAAATAGCATTTATAATG
>NW_017299999.1:61049-67119 GCF_001594075.2 Trachymyrmex cornetzi | reverse complement strand
CAACATAACCATATAATAGACCACTTGATATACTAAAACTTTTGTATTGAACATTTTTTTCCATAAGCATTATTTTTCAAGATATTTGACCGTTGCCGAACTTTCTCCCATCACTGTATATATACAATGCGTTTCATTTTAATCCGACCACGCAGGTACCTCTGTCAAAATGAATGATATAAAAAAATGGCCTCTACAAAAGTTGAAGGGGACAGAGGGGGTGTTCACGTGTGACCGCCGTGAGGATGCGATTTCAAAGTATTTGCGTCGGTATAGGAGGCGCACGTTTACCGATCGGGCGTTGCGATCCGAGGTGGCGAGAGAGCGCGGAGGGCGCTAGAGTTAGTTAGTGAGTTCGAGCAGATTGTTGTTGTCAGCAGCGGCGGCACGTAAACGCTTAGCAGTTAAGATATTTGTTTTGAGTATGAGAAAATAAAGCGAGGAGAAAGGATATACGTGAAGCACTTCTTTCATGCTGCAACAAATGGTCCTTCGAGCCGGATCGCTCACAAGCAAGTGAAATCTGGATAACAAAGCAACGAGATCGACCGACACGGACGGGGAAGCAACGTCTGAAAGGAAGGTTAAGAGGATAGACGAAGCATCAATTCAGCGAATTCACCCAGGATCCCAAGCTTCGACACGCAAGCTAAGTATAACTAATCCTTCGATCCATCGAATTCGCGAGTCTAGAGCCCGGAGACACGAATCGCAATGGATTGCGGAAAAAGCAAAGCTTGTGAAGGCACGCGGCAGAGTCAAGGCGCAATTGACACTCGCGCGTAATTGGATTAGGGTTTTTGACATACAGAATCAGCAAATAGAGGAAGTAGAGGTTAGGTTAAGCGCGATACAATGCGCGTGGGACGAATTTCGCAAAACGCAAGACGCTCTCGAGGATCTAGACGCGGACGCAGAACACGATGGCGAACGCGAATTATTCGAGGCCGAATATTACGCGACGTCCGCAACGGCTAAAGCGCTTATCGCACAGTACGGGAGAAGGCGAACGGACGCGCAGGAAGTCCGGAATGTCAATAATGACGGTAATGGCGACGCAAGCAATTCCGTCAATCGGATAAAGTTACCAACGATTAACTTGCCGACGTTTACTGGATTCTACGATCAGTGGCCGAATTTCCGAGATATATTTAAAGCGGTTGTCGACGAAAATAGTCAGCTATCCGATATCAAAAAACTATATTATCTAAAGCTAGCACTCAAGGGTGTAGCAGCGGATATTCTGGAATCCATGGAGATGTCCGCCGGCAATTATGAGGTCGCGTGGAATATCCTTAAGAATCGCTTCGAGAACAAATGCGTTTTAGTTCATCATCACATACAAGCGTTGATAGAATTTCCCGTAATGCAAAGGGAGTCGTCCGCGGGATTGCGTCAATTGTTAGATCATACCGAGAAACACGTTCGCGCCCTAAGAAAGCTTGGCGAGCCCACGGGACAATGGGGCACCATTCTCGTCCATATAATAACCGCTAAGTTCGATAATATCACAAAACGCGAATGGGAAAACAAAGCATCTGCCAGAGAGGTCGCGACATATGAGCAATTCATCGATTTCACTATCGATCGGTGCGTAATGCTAGAGACGTTACAACTCGACAAATCAAAATCTGCGAAATCGCAAAGTAATGATCCTAAGTCCATTAACGTGAATAAAAAATCAGTTGCGGCGGTAACCGCCGAGGCAAGACCAGACGAATGCTTAGCATGCAGTCAGGGAAAGCATCGATTATATTCATTGTCCGACTTTCCTCAATTTAACTCCTCAGGCGAGAGGTAAAGAAATAAAACGCTTAAAGTTGTGTCTCAATTGTTTTAAGGGCAGTCATAACGTCGAGTCATGCAGCTCCGGTACATGTCGACTGTGTCACAAGAAACACAACACGTTGCTGCACATCTCAAAGGGCGAAGGTGCAGAGTCTGGAAATAATAGCCGAACCATAACCACCGAGTCGCAGACGCTTACAGAGTCACCATCAACAAGCGTGGCGCATCATGCCGTTCGTCTCAGCGATCGTGGGTTACTAGCAACGGCGATTATCAACATACAAGACAGCAGAGGAAGCGTTCGAGAATGTCGCGCCTTCCTCGATCCTGGATCTCAACCCAATTTTATGACGAAAGAGCTTTGTGAACAATTAGGCCTTCCACAGAGAAGAAATTACATGCAGATCCGCGGCGTCGACAACGTTCAGACAGCAACATTCACAGAGACTCACGCTACAATACAATCCAAATTCAACGCTTTCAAAGCTAAGCTCACTTTCTCGATATTACCCGAAATCACAGTCAATCTCCCCTTGTCGGAGATCAACAAGAAGCATTTGCAGATACCAGAGACGATCACTTTAGCCGATCCATCGTTTCACACGCCTGGAAAGATAGACGTATTATTAGGAAGTGCCATATTTTGGGAGCTACTAGGCGTCGGCCAGATCAAATTGGGAAAAAATCAGCCAATTGCACAGAAAACGAAATTAGGCTGGATCATCGCTGGACCTTTAGGCCTCGAAAGGTCGTCCGAAAGTTCATTCGCATCTGTATCTATCGTCTCCAATACCGTCACACTCGAAACGCAATTGGAGCGCTTCTGGCAAGTAGAAGAAGGCAATACCCCTTCGGAATTATCAGAGAACGACAGGATCTGCGAAGAGGAATTCACTCGAACGCACAAACGCGACGCGGAAGGACGTTTCGAAGTTCGATTACCATTATGTGACAGCGTGAATCGATTAGGAGACTCGCGAAAAATTGCCATCAAGCGACTACAATGCATGGAACGGAAGTTTGCGAAATCACCAGAATTAAAGCAACAATACGAGCTATTCATGCAAGAATACGAAGTATTAAAGCACATGACCAAAGTCTCGAATCAGGAAGAATCGGGGATAATTATTTACCTGCCACATCAGGCAGTCTTAAAACCCGACAGTTCGACCACGAAACTCAGGGTCGTATTTGACGCGTCGTGCCCTACATCGTCAGGAGTGTCACTCAACAATATACTACGCATCGGGCCTACCATTCAGCAAGATCTATTCTCCATAATTTTGAGATTCCGTCAACATCGATTTGTCATTGCAGCAGACATTAAACAAATGTACCGACAAGTACGTGTGCAAGAAGATCAACGAGACTTGCAGAGAATACTATGGAGGCAAGAGTCGAGCGAGCCTATCCAGGAATATCGTCTTAATACCATTACATATGGCCTATCCAGCGCACCGTTCCTGGCCATTCGATGTTTGCATCAGATCGCAATCGAAAACCAAGACCGATATCCTGAAATAAGCAGAGTCCTTCGTAATGACTTCTACGTTGACGACTTGTTGTCCGGCGGCAACGACATAAACGCATTACGTCAGCTCAAAGATGAATTAACCGAGATGTTACAATCTGCAGGATTCTGCCTTCACAAGTGGAACACGAACGAGCCCACGATCCTTGATGCGTCTTCGGACGTCCAGGCGTTACCAAGATGTGACGAGATCAGGACACTAGGAATCGGCTGGAACACCACCGACGACTGTCTCCAGTACCGGACGCACACTATAAAGGGAAATCAGCGTACAACGAAACGTACGGTGTTATCGACTATTGCTCAAATATACGATCCGTTAGGGCTAATGGGTCCTGTAATCATTCGTGCCAAGATCGTACTTCAGCAGCTCTGACAATTAAAAATCGGATGGGACGAATCTCTTCCGCAGAATTTATACACAACCTGGAGGCAATATCAAGAGCAGATGAATGAGATGGAATTAATCTCGATTCCACGGCACGTCATGTGTAAAGAACCGCAAACGATAGAGTTGCATGGTTTCTGCGACGCCTCAGAAGCTGCTTACGGCGCTTGCATTTTTATACGAAGCATTAATTTTACAGGAGACGTCATCACACGATTACTCTGTGCAAAATCAAGGGTCGCACTCCTCAAGAATATCACATTACCGCGACTCGAATTATGCGGAGCTTTGCTGCTCGTCAAACTTGGAGAAACTGTGCGACAAGCTCTAGCAATCAAGTTCGATCATATTCAATATTGGAATGATTCAACCATAACATTGGCGTGGATCAAGCATTATCCGGGAGAACTACAAACGTTTGTCGCGAACAGGGTGGCCACCATACAGCGCACAGCACCAGACGTGCAGTGGTCACATGTGCGATCCAAGGACAACCCAGCTGACATTATTTCCAGAGGCACAACTCCACGAAATCTGAAAACTTCGTCCTTGTGATGGACGGGACCACTCTGGCTAACACAAGGCCGACAGGACTGGCCGATCGAACCCGGGTCAAGCAGCCCGGAAATACCTGAACTCAAGAAGCAAGCGGTAGCTTATCACGGCGTTCCCCTGGACACCAATTTATTACCAAGATTCTCATCGCTCTTTCAGCTCAAGAGGATTGTAGCATACTGCTTACGATTCAAGACCAATGCGCGTGCAAAGGCAAGGCGACTTACCGGACCCCTATCAGTAGAAGAGCTAGACGGAGTAATGTTATCACTCACGCGAATGGCTCAGCTGAATGAATTCGCCACGGAGATTACAGATCTTCAAACGAAACGGGAAATATCGAGAAAGAGCAAGCTCCTTTCGTTGAATCCTTTCTTAGACGAGGCGGAACTTCTACGTGTAGGAAGTAGGCTTCGTCACGCGGACACAGAACACGCGAGGCGACATCGAATAATACTACCTGCCAAGCATCAACTCACCGGTTTGATCATTCGAGATTCACATCTAAAACAAATGCATATAGGGCCTCCAGGTCTCCTTGCGCACCTGCGTTGTAGGTACTGACCGATATCGGGACGTCAAGCGATTCGACGAACGCTCCGTAAATGTATCGCGTGTTTTCGCGTGCGCCTTCACGACCAAACACAACTCATGGGGAACCTGCCGAAACCCTGAGTAACACCACACCGAGCGTTTCTCAACTCGGGATTAGACTACGCGGGACCGTTTCCTATAAAATTGTCGCGAAACAAAACCGGGAAGGCCTACTTGTGTATGCTTTTCCACAAAAGCCTCGCATTTAGAATTGGTCAGCGACTTGACAACTACAGCGTTTCTCAATGCGTTGAAACGATTTACAGCCAGGCGCGGTCGATGTGCCAATTTGTTTTCGGACAAATGGCACGAACTTTATAGGCGCAAACAATGGATTACAAGCTCTTTCTAACATGTTAAGAAAGGATCGCTAGAACATTGAACGTTTTCTAGCAGACCAATCAGTGCAGTGGCATTTCATACCTGCACAATCTCCGCATATGGGCGGACTCTGGGAAGCGGTCGTGAAATCTGCAAAAACCCATTTGAAACGAGTCATTGGTAACAACCTCCTAACGTTCGAAGAACTTAGTACGATATTCGCACAAATCGAAGCTGCATTAAATTCACGTCCACTCTGTCCAGTCTCTAACGATCCGCACGATTATGACGTACTCACGCCTGGACACTTCATCATCGGTGAGCCTTTAAATTCGTTCCCAGAGCCCGACCTTACCGAAACACCCACGAACCGATTAACACGATTCCAATTGCTGTCACAAATGCGTCGGAATTTTTGGAATCGTTGGTCTTGCGAATATCTCACACAACTGCAGAACCGTTATAAATAGCAAAAACCTAATTACACCGAAATCAAGATCGGAGCACTAGTTTTGTTGAAAGATAAAGATTCACCTCCACTGAGGTGGCGTACAGGCCGAATCATTGAAACTCATGCCGGCAGTGATGGCTATGTACGTGTAGTTAGCATAAGAACTTTGAATGGCATAACCAAACGCGCTATCAATAAGATTTGTATTCTTCCGATTGAAACTTAACTTTAGCTATAAGGGTTAATACATGTAGCAAGTAATAGTTGAAGGATCCAACCTTCAACGGCCGGCGGGATGTTCACGCGTGACCGCCGTGAGGATGCGATTTCAAAGTATTTGCGTCGGTATAGGAGGCGCACGTTTACCGATCGGGCGTTGCGATCCGAGGTGGCGAGAGAGCGCGGAGGGCGCTAGAGTTAGTTAGTGAGTTCGAGCAGATTG
>NW_017299999.1:60020-60764 GCF_001594075.2 Trachymyrmex cornetzi | reverse complement strand
CATTAAGTACTTCTCGAGTTATAAGGCTCGAATGTTACAGTACCGCCGCCGACATTAGCATTACTCAAGGTATCCGACCGATGGCTAAAACCTCTTGAATGTTATTTAGGATCATATCCTAGATAATATTCGTTAAGATCAAGGTCATTGGAGATTGTTTCTCTTATTTTCATTTTTGCACTGAAAATTCATTTTCATGTAAAAATGAAAATAAGAGAAACAATCTCCAATGACCTTAATCTTAACGAATGTTATCTAGGATATGATCCTGAACAACATTCAAGAGGTTTTAGCCATCGGTCAGATACCTTTCGTAATGCTAATGTCAGCGGCGGTACTGTAACATTCGAGCCTTATAACTCGAGAAGTACTTAATGAAAAAATATTTTATTATAGTGTTTTGGAAAGCTCTCCAGATAAGCTACAAGAATATGCAACGAAAAATGGGGCTTCCTATTTAAAAAAATGACCTTGACCTTCAAATGACCTTGAAAATCGAGATCAAGGTCAAGGTTGTTGGTACCATTGTGTGGCCTCCTCTGTCCCCTTCAACTTTTGTAGAGGCCATTTTTTTATATCATTCATTTTGACAGGTACCTGCGTGGTCGGATTAAAATGAAACACACTGTATATATATATATATGGGGCATTCTTTCTCAACCGGACACCCCCCTCTGCCCAGAATTCATATGAACCCAAAAAATTTTTTCAGGGCTGAAAATTTAGTTAAACATGTCTACTTTT
>NW_017299999.1:59392-59838 GCF_001594075.2 Trachymyrmex cornetzi | reverse complement strand
TTAATACAATTTTGGGAATTCAAGATGGCGTTTCCAAAATGGCGGACCAAAATAAAAAATTCGCCTGTTTCGGGTGAAACTCGGTACTTGGGGGTTTTCGAGGTCGCTGATTACAAATCTGCAGTCAATATTCGAAAATTCAAAATGGTAGACCCAATATGACCGACCAAAAATTTCGATTTTTTATTAAAATAGTTTTAGTAATTATTTCTTTTAGAACTGTTTCGAATGTGTTTTTTAAATTGCCATTTTATCAGTTTTGTAGGCGATTTGACTGCCGCGGTATATTCGTTGAATGAGCACGTGCTAAACGGATGTACACTGATCGCGTGCGCATGATCGTTGGCGTTTACTGCGAATTGTCGCGACATAGCGAGCGACGAAAAACACAGTCGTCGTGGATCCTCGAGAGCAGACAATTGTATTTTGACTCCGAATATTATTGT
>NW_017299999.1:58482-58860 GCF_001594075.2 Trachymyrmex cornetzi | reverse complement strand
AATTTTTTAATATACGCTGTAATACTTTTTTTGCACATAATAGGAAAAATATAAAATAGTTTTCCTGTATTTTGGAGTGTGGACGCGCCGCCATTTTGAATTTTGAAAGGGGCCACACGGCAAATAAAAGTAGACATGTTTAGCTAAATTTTCAGCCCTGAAAAAATTTTTTTGGTTCATGTGAATTCTGGGCAGAGGGGGGTGTCCGGTTGAGAAAGAATGCACCATATATATGATATATATTATCAAAATTTATTAAAATCTATTTATTAAAATCGCGTTATGCAGAAAGTGTGTTTATGTCTCTTTATCCCTTATACAGGGTGTCCCTTTTTTGCCAATCATTTTTGTGTAGATAGAGCGGACTAAACTGAGTCG
>NW_017299999.1:57408-58310 GCF_001594075.2 Trachymyrmex cornetzi | reverse complement strand
TTTTTATCAACTTTTTAGTACTGCATTTTCTTATTTTTATCAACATAAGAAAATACGGTATTAAAAAGCTGATAAAAAATTCTGAAAAAATTCTCAGAACTTCATGAGAAGAAAATAAATAATTTTTGTCTCTTGCAGTTTTTCTGTAAGTTGATAGTATTTGAGTAAAAAATTATTCAAAACCAATATTCTGCAATTTTCAGTAATTAATATCTTGTTAACTATTGCGAAAATTGCAAAATGGTGGAGGACTTTTGGACTCAGTTTAATCCGCTCTGTGAACACAAAAGTGATTGGCAAAAAAGGTTTGGATACCCTGTACAGGAATACGCCGAGCGGCCGATAAAGTACATTTTCGGTTTTCGGTCGCTTATAACAAGCGACCGAAACTACGATACTAGAGGAAGCGAGACAGCTAGAGAGAGCGGCCGTCCTTGTCGCTCTAATACCCGTCTGTAGAGCGAGAATGACGGGCGCTGTCTCTCGCTGTCTCGCTCGCTCTCGCGCAGCGGCGAAGACGGCCGACTCGATGCCGGTAGATGTCTGCTTGGTAATGGTGAGGGTACAAGTGGTGGGGCTGGATTCCGTGTTGCCGGGGAGCCAAATGTGCATCATTGCCCAGGGCCAGTGATGCACATTTGGCTCTCGGGCAACACTGAAACCAGCCCCACCACTTGTACCCCCACCAAGCAGACACCTACCGGCATCGAGCCAGCCGTCTTCACCGCTGCGCGAGAGCGAGCGAGACAGCGAGAGATAGCGCCCGTCCTTCTCGCTCTACAGACGAGTATTAGAGCGACAAGGACGGCCGCTCTCTCTAGCTGTCTCACTTCTTCTAGTATCGTAGTTTCGGTCGCTTGTCATAAGCGACCGAAAACCGAAAATGTACTTTATCGGCCGCT
>NW_017299999.1:53046-56951 GCF_001594075.2 Trachymyrmex cornetzi | reverse complement strand
TAGTAATTAATATCTTGTTAACTATTGCAAAAATTGCAAAATGGTAGAGGACTTTTCGACTCAGTTTAGTCCGCTCTATCTACACAAAAGTGATTGGAAAAAAGGGACACACTGTATAAGAGATAAAGAGACATGAACACACATTCTAGATAACGCAATTTTGATAAATAGATTTTAATAAATTTTAATAATTATATAACCCTTCCATTAATAGTAAAAATGATTTTAACGTTAAAAAAATCAAAATGTGTTTCAAACATGACGTTTTTCGTAATATCTTTCCAGTACACTCACACATTTTTTTTGGAAGTACTCTCGTGTTGATATGTTGATATTTTGTCCAAAATTAAAAAATTGGCACTTTACAGTTAAAAACGGTAAAAACGAGTATTAATCTAATTATTCATTTACTTTTTATTTTAATTATAAAATGCAAATTTTAAACATTCGATGAAAATGTGTGTTCAAATATCAACTAAGTTCTACCAAAAAAATTCCATCTATAACAATACTCCAAGAATATCATTTAAAATGTGTTATTTAATACTAATTGCGATATTTTATTTTCTTTTTTTTACTGCAAATTATCAATTTTTAAAATTTTAAAACAATATATATTACAGATATCAATACAAATGTTCTACCAAACAAATTCTGTGCGTATACTCATAACTTCACGTGTGAAAAACATTATAATTCTTTTTAGTTTAAAAATAAGCTTTATAAACTGTTCTTTTTCTTTTGCCTTTATTACATTTTTTCAATTTTTTGATACATATGTTCAGGGATATAATGTTCCAGTTTTTATTTGGCAATTATACGAAAACTCGTATATTTTCGTGTATATTACAAATTAATCCCGGACCACGCACACACGTGAGTCTCTTACTGTGCTTTTTAAATAAGTTTCAAATTTTCTTCAGTCATAGGTACTTATGCTCTTCTTCTTGATTCTAGCCTTTCTGAAAATTTATACAAATTGTAGTTTAAGAACTAACTCAGAAAAATAAACGAAAAAGGGCTGTAAAATTGAAAGTTTGGGAAATAAGGAACCCACTCTTGGCCAGGAACGTGGACATTAGTCAAGTGTTAGAACTATTTCACACATTTTCACTCATTTAAATATGTTACAAATCAAAATCGCTTATTTTCTTCACATAAAGTTCTGATAATTTTTTCAGAATTTTTTCAGAATTTTTTAATACCGTATGTTCTCATGTTGATAAAAATAAGAAAATGTAGTTCTAAAAAGTCGACGTATCCGACTTTTACACATCGGTGATCTCCATTATTTCATCTTTCCTCGAGCTGCTGATCACGATTACGAATCCCAACATCTCCTACATATCCGTCACAGAAGAGACGCAGATTCAAATCCCCGGTAACTGAATGCCTTTTGCATACTTCGCTACTTACAATATCGGTATAAGACGTATCAACTCTTACAATCTTTATTCCAATTTAAACTAAATATGACTAATATGTCAATCAAAAAAGTAGTGACATTTTTGCTACATTATGAAACGTGGCATTAAATTAGAGGATAATGTAACTTGTATTAATGAAAAATATTGGGAATAAGTTTCCGTCCATTGTAGAAAAATGTCGTTAGTAGCATTGCTTGTGTGTTTGATAGAACGGCAACACATGTGTTTGAAAGGTTTGTGTTCAAACTTTTGAGTCCAATAGTTGGCATTCGTTCGAAGCGTAAAAAAGAGTAACTTTTTTTGCGTTGAAGATGTCGGAATTTATTCCAAAAAAGCAACATTTGCGGGAAGTTTTACTCCATTATTTTATTTTAAAGAAAAGTGCTGCAGAATCTCATCGTTTTACTCGTAGATGTTTACGGTGAGCATGCTCTATCGAAAACCAGTTGTAAAGAATAGTTTCGGCGATTCAACAGTGGTGATTTTGACGTACGTGACAAAGAACGCGAAGGTGCACCGAAAAAATTTGAAGATGCAGAATTGCAAGCATTACTCGAAGAAGATTCATGTTTATCGCTCGACAGGTTGTCAAAAGAGTTAAATGTTGATAGATCCACTGTTGGAAAACGTCTACACGCAATGGGAATGGTGCAAAAAGAAGGAAATTGGGTGTCATACAAATTGAAAGAGAGGGACATGGAAAGACGTTTGGTCATCTGCGAGATGCTTCGTCAACGACAACAAAGGAAGGGTTTTCTACATCGTATCGTAACTGGCGATGAAAAATGGATCTGCTACGATAACTCTAAACGCTTGAAAGCATGGGTGATGCCAGGTGCACCAGTTCCATCAACGCCAAAACGAAATATCCATGCTTCGAAGATTATGTTGTGCATCTGGTGGGATCAGAGAGGTGTTATATATTATAAGCTGCTCAAACCGTCCGAAACCATCACTGGCGATCGTTATCGACTACAACTGATACGTTTAAACCAAGCTTTGTAAGAAAAACGACCGGAATGGGACGATAGGCACAAAAAGCTGATTCTGTTACATGACAACGCTAGGCCACACGTTGCAAAACCGGTCAAGAAATACTTGGAAGTAGTAAAGTGGGAAATTCTACCCCGTCGTATTCACCGGACATTGCTCCTTCAGATTTCCATTTGTTCTGATCCATGCAGTTGGCCCTTTCTGGAGAACGATTCAATTCTTATGAAGATATCAAAAAATGGCTTGATGAATGGATCGCTTCAAAAGAACCAGATTTTTTCATTCGAGGAATCCGTTTATTACCGGAAAAGTGGGAGAAAGTTGTCGCTTCCGAAGGAGCATACTTTGAATAAACTCACTTATATAGATTTGTTTAAATAAACACATCTTTTTCTTTTCAAAAAGGGCGGAAATTTATTCCCATACCCAATATTAATTGTAGAACTTACGTATTTTTACTGAGAAGCCACATGTAATATTTGTTGGAGAAATTTTCGGGTAGAACACATTCTGTGTCGGAACGTGAATGCTGTATCGCGTGAGGTTGCATTCGACTGAACTGAGAGTGAATGACGCGACACAACGTCATCTAGACTAATCATTTAAGATATCCTAATACATATTTACCGAAGTTTGTCTGTAAAGGTATGTCGCGCTCTGAGATTCTATATACATAGTTTTTTTATGGTTTTCTTATTATTCATACATTCTGTACGTATGAGTAATTTTGGTCAAGAAAGAAAGACCTACGTGTATCATCTTGCTTTCCTTTGTGTGAAAAATCTTTTTATAAAGACTTTTTGTAACTGTAAATACAGTAGTAAATGGATACGTTTTTGTAACTGTAAATACGGTAGTTAAATACTGTAGTTCCTATTCCATATAAATTTTACTAATTAGCGTTTTGAATTAAAAATGTATAATATGTCATACTAACATTTCGTTCGCTTGTTCGTGATCAATATTACTTTAAATTTTTTGTACGTAGCATTTTAATTAATTGTGCAAGTTTTGTTTAACGCTTTAATGCTTTTAAGTTGCTCTACTCACATGCTTTACTTCTTTCCTTTTCTTCATTCCTTTGCAAATGTAAAAAATTATCAAATAGTTATGATTCATACGTGACTTATTAGACAATTTTTTACATTTCCTCCTGATGGAAGAAACCACAACCATCCCGCGGTTTCCGTCGAGCAGTAATATGGACATGAATATTGATTTATTATTCGAGAACGTTTATGAAAGAATGTAACACATCTGTTATTTATTGAGATTGCATGTGCAGTTGTGTTTTATTAAGCGATTGTGATTTGTAACATATTTAAATGAGTGAAAATATGTGAAATAATTCTAACGCTTGACTCCTGTCCACGTTCCTGGCCAAGAGTAGGTTCCTTATTTCCCAAACTTTCAATTTTACAGCCCTTTTTCGTTTATTTTTCTGAGTTAGTTCTTAAACTACAATTTGTATAAATTTTCAGAAAG
>NW_017299999.1:52456-52999 GCF_001594075.2 Trachymyrmex cornetzi | reverse complement strand
AAACTTATTTAAAAAGCACAGTAAGAGACTCATTTTGTGTGCGTGGTCCGGGATTAATTTGTAATATACACGAAAATATACGAGTTCTCGCATAATTGCCAAATAAAAATTGAAACATTATATCCCTGAACATATGTATCAAAAAATTGAAAAAATGTAATAAAGGCAGAAGAAAAAGAACAGTTTATAAAGTTTATTTTAAGACTGAAAAGAATTATAATGTTTTTCACACGTGAAGTTATGAGTATACGCACAGAATTTGTTTGGTAGAACATTTGTATTGATATCTGTAATATATATTGTTTTAAAATTTTAAAAATTGATAATTTGCAGTAAAAAAAGAAAATAAAATATCGCAATTATTATTAAATAACACATTCTAAATAATATTCTTAGAGTATTGTTATAGACGGAATTTTTTTGGTAGAACTTGGTTGATATTTGAACACACATTTTCATCAAATGTTTAAAATTTGCATTTTATAGTTAAAAAAATTGAAACGATTATTTAATCTATATTGGATTTTTTCTTATTATAAAATT
>NW_017299999.1:37285-48621 GCF_001594075.2 Trachymyrmex cornetzi | reverse complement strand
TTTCTCCTTTTTCTTTTTTCTTTTTTCTCTTTTCTTTTTCCCTATGTTTTTTACTTTTTTATTACTTATTAATTAGTATTTTTATTTATCTTATAATACCTTTTAATATCGTCCTCGTGATAGTTTTTAATTATTATACTTGTTACGAGGTTTCGTCTTACTTTTGATCAGATTTGAAGCGTTCAAATTTACCTTCGTACATATAAGCACAACGTTGTCATTGGTTGACGTGTGTTTTGGAGAGATATTGTTTTTCTGTTTGACTGAAATAGGTCTCATTACCAACCGACTCTCCGAACGGTTGAGTTTGTCTCGAAAGATTTTCCTCACGTAAGCAGTTTATTCTCACATAATTTATTAGAATTTTTATTTTTATTTCATTATCAATTTGTCTCTGTATTTGGTGATTAATTTATTGGTGCAGTGTTCCGTCAATCAGTGGCGGTTCTTTTTGAGACACACGTCACCCTGATTCACTTGGAAGAAGATAGGAAATAATTTATTAACCTGCGACATGTAAGTCCAATTAATGTTCGAATCTGCGTGCCTTTTTCTTAAAACCTCTGATCGTAACTTTGTTTTTGTTTGTTTCCATTTTACCTATAGAAATTCTACCAAATTTTTGTCACTGGACGAAGTCGGTGCAAATTTGTAATGTATACAATATTTCAATTTTCAATGTAATTCATTTTTGATCGGCACTGAAGAGGACCCAAAGCAAGGGCCGAAACGTTTGCCTTAACAACTAGCATAATTTTATATATTTTTATTGTTAATCAATAAAGTGATAAGGAAAAAAATTTTTTTTTTACACATTCTATTCTGTGTCGGCTCTAATAGGCACTTAATACTTATTTGTAAGATATTAATTACTAAAAATTGCAAAATATTAGTTTTGAATAATTTTTTACTCAAATACTATCAACTTTACAGAAAAACTGCGAGAGACAAAAATTATTTATTTTCTTCTCATAAAGTTTTGAGAATTTTTATCAACTTTTTAGTACTGCATTTTCTTATTTTTATCAACATAAGAAAATACGGTATTAAAAAGCTGATAAAAAATTCTGAAAAAATTCTCAGAACTTCATGAGAAGAAAATAAATAATTTTTGTCTCTTGCAGTTTTTCTGTAAGTTGATAGTATTTGAGTAAAAAATTATTCAAAACCAATATTCTGCAATTTTCAGTAATTAATATCTTGTTAACTATTGCGAAAATTGCAAAATGGTGGAGGACTTTTGGACTCAGTTTAATCCGCTCTGTGAACACAAAAGTGATTGGCAAAAAAGGTTTGGATACCCTGTACAGGAATACGCCGAGCGGCCGATAAAGTACATTTTCGGTTTTCGGTCGCTTATAACAAGCGACCGAAACTATGATACTAGAGGAAGCGAGACAGCTAGAGAGAGCGGCCGTCCTTGTCGCTTTAATACCCGTCTGTAGAGCGAGAATGACGGGCGCTGTCTCTCGCTGTCTCGCTCGCTCTCGCGCAGCGGCGAAGACGGCCGACTCGATGCCGGTAGATGTCTGCTTGGTAATGGTGAGGGTACAAGTGGTGGGGCTGGATTCCGTGTTGCCGGGGAGCCAAATGTGCATCACTGGCCCAGGGTCATATTTCTAGGATCAGTTATCATTCTTCAGTCATTTTTCCCTCCTGAGCTGGCTGGCGCTTGTAAGAGCGTGCGGTTCTTCCTACCCTTCCCTCCTGAGCTTGCTGGCGCTTGTAGGAGCGCGCGGTTCTTCCTAACCTTCCCTCCTGGGCTGGCTGGCGCTTGTAGGAACGCGCGGTTCTTTCCTTATTGTCGCATGTCTCTTTGACGATTCTTCCCCTTAAATTAAATTTGAATTTAACCATAACTCAATAATCAAATTGCCGCGTTAAATAATAATAATAATGAATTCTTTCATAGAATGACTAGACGGGGTAATCGCGCGGGAAGACAAGCCTCAGCTGCAAAAGAGCCACCTCGCCGCGCTCCACTTATTACTGCCAATGTGCCGGTACATTTCTATATTAAGCGCATTGAGGCAGGTTATGTTATTAATAAAAATATTAGTACTTATTTAGCGTTATATTCTGTTCTGTTAAATCCTCACCCGTGTCCTTTTCTTTGAAGGTATGAGGTGATAAAAGGCTAAATTTGCTCGGATCTATTATTAAAATCCTTACTGAATGAACGTTAATCAAATCTGACATCTGATTGCAATTATAGTCACTCACCAAAGCATAATTGCTAACAGTAAATTTAGCAAATATCCCATATGCTGGATTCACACTGCATCCGATTTGCGTCGTACGACGCTCTGCAACCAATCAGAAAACTGGATTCCGATGATACGAAGCAAAATCCATCGGAATCCTGTTTTCTGATTGGTTGCAGAGCATCGTACGACGCTAATCGGATGTAGTGTGAATCCAGCAATAGAGTGCTCGATCAAATAAACTATGATTCTAGATTCTCGATAAGGAACAATTCTAATTTCATTTCAAAGAAATAGTAACTATTAATTTCCAAATTAATTAAATTCAGTTAAGATTTGCAAGAGATCCTTGTAGCATATGATACGCCGGGGTAGCGGCCTCATGTTGCCGCTTACCCAATTCTGATCATACCTCCCCCATTCTACTAAAAATTTTATATCCTTACCAAATCAAGTATCCTATGGACCCGCCGCGCCGGGCCACCTTTCCCCTCCTACTCTGCGTCCGGCAGCGAAGTGGCCCCACCAAAACATAACGCACTTAAATTCGCGTCTTGGCCACGGTAGCGCAGCTCGTTAGGTTATAATAGAGTCCCTATAAGAGATTTAAGACATGAGGGGCGACGCCCTCGTGATTAGTCGCCGCCATTTCTAGGCGCTTTCGATGTGGTAGTGAATTTGTGAATTGGTGTAATAGTACAAACAGGCGCGAACGCGTCTTTTTATGTCACGTGTTATTTGTGCTATTTCCGGCCGGCCCCCAGCAATGGCGTCCTTCCGGTCTTATGTCTTGACTCTCTTATAGGGACTCTAGGTTATAATATAATAGGCGACGATATCCGCACAAGTCGCGAACGCGAAAATAATTAAAACATAATAGATGACAAAATTCGTGTAATAATAGTAATGCAGAACATTTACTGACTACCCGAGATTTAGTAAAATTCCGCTTCATCGTGGGGGGGGGGGAGCCGTAACACTATCATCAAGTGAAACGCGTACAAAGTGACCTTTGCGAAATTTATCTTCACAATTATTGCAGTTGAAAGGGCATGATATACGGACAAAAGCTGTCCAAAATGAGGCGAATGCAAGACTGGATAGATATGCGAAACTAAGTAAAAATGAGTATGAGATCCATGCTTTGAATATGGAAGCTGCACGATATAAAGTAATGGCAGAAGAATATCGTGAAGAAAATGAACGTAAGCAATTTGAGATAACCAAATTATCAAAAAGAGCTACTGAAATAAAATTAAAAATTCTCGAAAAAGAATATTGTGATATATTTAACAAAGAAAGTAATATTGAAAACATAAATATTTAGTGTATATTAGTAATTCAAGATTAAATTATTTAAAAAGCAACGAAGATCCAGCTTCGACCGTAATAAGCATTTTAAATTTCTAGTATTGATTGTGTTTCTCACATATACGGTCTAAAAATAAAAGATATTGTTTAGATTACGTCGCCTGAAAGAAAGACGTCCTTAATGTACCGATTATTGTGAAGAATATTATTAAAGCCTTGGTGGTCTAATGGCTTAGGACGCTCGTACGGTTTACAAGAGATCCGGGTTCAAATCCCGGCCGAGGTAATATTTTTCGCAATAAAATTTATTAACATTTTAAATATATTAACATCTTTATAATATATGATGCTTGATGGTAGCATCAAAATTATTAAATTGCTTGTCAATTTAATTCGCGATTACTAGAGTAGTTTTAATTGCGTTTATTTAGTCCGGAAAAATAATTCGGCGCGCAGTTTGAAAAAGACTACAATATGATATACGAATGCAAGTACATACCATATATAGTGTATATTAGTAATTCAAGATTGAATTATTTAAAAAGTAACGAAGATCCAGCTTCGACCGTAATAGGCATTTTAAATTTCTAGTATTGATTGTGTTTCTCACATATGCGGTCTAAAAATAAAAGATACAAATATTTAAATTGCTATTAATATATAATACTTAATAATGTTAGAGAGAATATTTAAATTAAGTCAAATTAAGTTAAATTAAATTATTATTTCATCATTAATTAAGTTATTATTTTAACATTAATTAACAATATTTCAAATAAAATCTTGTCATAATTTACTTTGATTGTCTAAGGTTGCACCAACGTTACTTTAATTTTAAGCGAGGCTTAAAACTCTTTTTGTTCCTGTCTCTTTTCGGTTTTAAAACGAGATGGAGAAAGTTTTAAGTTTCGCTTAAAATCGAAGTAACGTTGCAACCGAATCTTAATTACGTAAAATAATTGAGAATTAATGCTTGACGCGCAGCAATGCCTTCAAGTGTACACGTATAGGGTCGTTTGGAATTGGTTCGTCCAACGGAAATTCAATTTTATCATTTTCAGGTGCTTCAGCATGAATTTGTAAATCTATATTGTGAAGTATCGCACAAGCAACAATAATATTGGAGAGACGGTTGTAAGATTATTTCCTAAACTTCTTTTTAAACACGGAAATCTTCTTTTCCAAGTTCCAAACGCTCTTTCAATTATATTTCTAGCTCGTTTATGTGCTCTGTTATATCGTTTTTCTGGTGCATTTTGTGGATTATTTACAGGTGTAAAAAGAAAACTTGTACAAACATATGCAGCATCACCTAGCAGAGAACCATGGATTTCTCGATCTAATAATTTTGTATATATTCTAGATGCTCTGAATATAGTTGAGTCATGTGTACTTCCCGCATATCTCGCTACAATATCCAGAAATTTCATATCTGGTCCTGCTATAGCCTATCAATTAATATCTATAAATTATAAAAATATTTATACTTATTTATATTTAACTTTTTCTAAGAAAGATTCAAATAGAATTAAAACTTTTATAATATCGGTAAATATGTATATACCTTAAGTATATTAAGGAGTGCATACTTGCACATTAATGGAAAAATAAGTCTTTCTGTTACGGAAGATTTTTAGATGTGGTGTTCGTCCAGGTACATACACAATACAAATATGTGTTCCATCAATCGCACCAACAATTCCAGGGATACCCGGAGTTAAAATATGAACAGAGAACAGGCTAATGAGAATTTTTTCGCAGTAAGTCGTACGAGCAAATAATTTATTAAATACGAAAAAATCAGACATTTCGGCTTACATTCAAGCTATCCTCAGTGTATCTGATCCATATAATCAAAAATTCTTAACTGTTTAGATAGGAGAGTGCCCAATCATTCTCATTAATAAAGACACCAAGTTAATAGATCAGGTGACCAAATAAATCGAACATATCGCACATAACGCTTCGATATCCTATCTCTCAAGAAAATGTAATCCACAAATTCGTAAAAATCTTCATCGATTTCAAAATCATCAAATACATTCATTGTCTTTAGAAGATATTAAAGCAGTTTAACTAGCTGTGACACGCAAAGATTACTGTAAAAGATCACCAACAAGAAGTTAAATCGCTCTCAAGACAACGATAGAGATGTTTTGACAAAACTGCCATTTGAACTTCAATTCAAATCATGATCAAAACATGAATTACTTCTATGAATGAAGAAATGTTGAAATAAGGTTCAAGAATCGTGTATGAATAGCTTGAATCATGAATCCGGCAAGCGTTTCTTAAACTACGTTCAAATGAATCAGATTTAAGAAGCATTTTGAGAAGCATGGTTTGAAAAGCGTTTTTGATATAAAAGATTGACTTGAATCTAGTTCAAATCAGATTCTTAGGTTGAATCACGACTATGAATACAGACCTATATAAGATATTTGCAGCTGCACTTTGATTCTTTTGAGAAATTGTATCATATATATCTTTGAATGTTGCAGTGGTATATTTAGACATTTGAATCATTTCCCTTTTTCCAATTTTAAAACATCCATAACATGAGACTCACTTGGATGATTATGTGTATTTTCTAAAGTAAATTTTTCATTTTGTGCCATTAATACACCTCTACATAAATGACTACGTCTTCTTTCATAGCAATATACATGAGTATATCTTTTATCAATATTATATTTATATCCCTCATATACATATGTAAAACTGTTTCTCCTTTTTCCAGGTATTACTTCCATTTTGATGCTATAAAAATAAAACATATTGGCTGCTGTACTCAGTAAAAAATTTTCGTATAAGAACATTTATTGTGTTGTGCCCTCATGTAGAAAATAAAAATATCAAATATTGTGGAAGGGTGCCGCTGAATAAAGGGGATTCCACAAATTAAATTAGATTGCTCTTTATTGTACACTATATACAGGAGTACCTTTCGGTATTAATGGTAAGTTTTTATGGCGCCTTGCGGCGCGTGTGCGTGTGTCAGTGTGTAATGCCAATGTTTCTTCGGAGCCGTCCGAGTCAGTCCCGAAGAGCTGTAGGGATAACCGAGGGTTTACCCTTCTCCTCTTTCGTCGCCCTGGTGTCCTCGGCTTCGCTGGTGTTGGCGGCAACGGGCTGATTGACGGTCCTACTGCGACGTCGTTGAGCTCCTCCGGCAGCGGCAGCGGTAGCGATGGCAGCGGAGGCCATCAGGAATCCGTCTGCGTCTCGGTGGTAGCGGATGGTCGTCGTCGAGGATCCCTGACGGGAGTAACCTTCCGCTGGAGCTCCACAGGCACGAGCTTCCACGGGAAGAATGCGACTCCCGGATCGAGAGGCCTCTCCTGAGGAAGTTCCCCAGGTGTGCGAGGAGGACCGGAGCGGTTCCGTCGGCGTTTCCGTGGCAGGGTGGATGTTAACGTCTGCCAGGAATCACTTATACAGAGGCCCAGAAGGGGCTCGCTCTGTGTTCGAAGGTATACGGAGGCCCGTATAAGAGCTTGCTCCGCAGTGCAAAGGCCCGAGGTAGAGCTCGCTTTGCGGGTATACGGAGGCCCGTGTTAGAGCTCGCTCCGTAGTGCAAAGGCCCGAGAGGAAGAGCTCGCTTTGCGTGAAGGCTCGAGGGGCTCACTTCACTGATTACGCCAAAAAGAATGATCTAGCAAGAGTCAGAGGCCCGTGGCAGAGCTCACTCTGAATCTTGTCAGAAGATATCGATCGCTCTGCGGGGGGTCTTATTAATACGGATGCTGGAGCGATCTTGAGTACGGGCGGGCGCTCGATCGGCCGGGCACCTCAGGAGTGCTGCTATTATATTCGCGCCCGGTGGGTCGATTGTGGCGATTAAGTCGTCACAAAGTTAAAGTAAAAAATACTTCCGTGACCTTGATGCTTTCGTTTTTCCGTTTTCAGCTCGTTAAAATTAAGGAATATTTGCTGTTAAGAATTTTCAACATTATTATTAGGTGTACAACTTTGCTTCCGCCGTTTTTTTTCCGAAATCCGAGGCTGTATTGTAAAAAACTGGTTATACATTTATGATTCAAAGTATTGTCCATCGCTAGCCACTACTTTTTTCCAACTTTCGGGCAGTGTACGAATCCCGCGTCTTGGGTGTACAATATCACCGACGAGATACTATTAAAGACCGATAACCCTGGGTAAATTTTCGGCGGTATAAAAAGGGCCCGGAGGGCCCGGAGGTAATTGTAGAGCGTTGTCATTATCGACTGCTTTGGCTACTCCAAAGATAAATTTTACCTCATGTAATCACTGTTTTATCAGAAATGTATTAAGTCGATAAATCTAGAATGTATAATAGAATGTGAAAGATAAAACAGGATTTAGCATTTGAGTACCATAAAAAAGAAAATATTTTATATTTTTTCAATATTTTAATGTTTTTGATTTATTTTACAATTATACGTTAATTTCTCATTGTTAAAGTTATTTTATTGTTAAAGTATTAAGTTTAAAATAATTTCAGTTCAATTTAAAATGTAATTTTCCCTGGCGAGAAACTTTTACGAAAATCTACGTAGAATGAGAAAAGACCTTGAAAATTATTAGTTTGTCATAGGTATTTGTAGTAGGACGTAGAGCGGTATTGTATGAAAACCCTAGAAATCTTGCTCTCTCAAATAACGCCACTCTATACATCCCACTACGAATATCTACGAAAAATTAAAAATTTTTTAAATCTTGTCTTAATCTATGTAGTTATTCTTTAATTTAACGTTTAATAGATTTTTGCAACGAGTCTGCAAAGTTAGTGACTCAAATGAGATTTACAAAGGAATGACATATATTTTATAATTGCTGAGGACTCCAAAGTGAGTCGAAACGTTCAATTTTTGGATTAACGAAATAAAAGAGTAATAAGAATATTTATTCTATTACTTTGCGTTCTGATTATCACGTCATATTTTTATTCGCCCTGTTGGATTCTACTATTAGTTTTAATAATTTCAGTATCAGATTGCGAATGTAAGTATCTTATTATTGATAATGGTTCATCTCATGATTACAAATTCATGCGCTTATAATCGCGAGCCTTTATATGTCGCTTCTCGAAGTACCGTCGTGGAGATATTCAACATTGAAAAGTTATTCAACATTGAGTAAAAGAAATCGTGTTACTTCATTGTTAAATAACTCGTTGAAAAATATTGTAATGCAATGCACAGTTAAAGCCGGCGTTTCAAAAATATATTCGAGGTGATGCAACACCCGAGACGGAAGGAAACACGACCGACCCCCTCGAGTGGTCTCACGAGACTACTCTACTATCACCAACTGACGTCATGCTCGTTGTCCACGATCCAGCTAGCAGTATGCCGCGCCGGCGAGCTTTCACGCGGAGCGAATAAAGGGCGATTTACATGGTGCTGCTTTTATTCGCTTTGAGCAAACTTCTTAATTCGTCAGTAAATTCGCTAATGAAAACTTCTTCTAGACGCTCGTTTTTTATTCATTAGCGTCTAATATTTTGAAGAAATATTAGACGCTAGCGTACAATAGTCGCTGCAACTAGCGGTAATGAAGTTGAACCATGTTTAACTTTAACGCTCTCGCCAAGCGAATAGCTGAGCGAGTGAGGACGGCCATTTTCAAAAGTCATGGCGCAAAAAGACGCTATAAAAGCTGCTGTTATACTTTGTGCACGAGCATTGCAAGCTGAAATTCGCAATTCTATAATAAAATGGAAAAGAAAAAGAAGAATGTTTGTTCTGCAAATGGATTCATCATAGGAGACCAGCTCTAAGTGCATCAAATAATCTTTTCAAGGAGTTGGCATTGGAAGATCCAGTCGCGTATCATAAAGTATTGCGATTAACACGTGAAAAATTTGAGGAGCTTTTGGAGAAAGTACATCCACTTATTCAGAAAAAAGATACTCAAATGCGGCCTGCTATTCCATCTCGGACTAAACTGGAAATTACTCTCCGGTATCTAGCTACAGGGAATTCATATCAATCTCTCGAATTACTCTTCAGAGTTCCAGCCTGCACTATTTGCACATTTCTGCCAGAGGTTCTTGATGCAATCAGGCAAGTATCATGGGATTATCTAAAGGTAAGTCTTAAAAAATGTATAAACTGAAAAAGGGTTTCCTAAATCTTAATACATATTTATTTGAATAGTACTAATTGTAAGTAAATATTTACTTACAGTAAATAAACATTTATTCAATAAAAAAATAATTAAATCGGATTACTTGAAAAAATTATAGATTATTCTAAAACCCATCTAAAAATAATACAAAAAATTACAATCTCCTTAGAGAGACAATCTAAGATTTTATTTTAAAAATCATTATGTTATAATTTTGAAATAAATATTAATTTTTTAAGGAAGAAAAAAATGTGACTTTAGGAATATATTTTTTCACATTTTTATTTTTAAATTGATATTACAATTTTTCCATGCCTGAAGAATATAATGTAGTTTTAAGCACAATATATATATTGTAACCGTACTCGCGAGCAACGGCACAACTTCGTCGCGTGTTCTCGGTACTCAAAACGCAAAAGTATCTTCTCTCCCTCGGTAGCAGAATTTTGCGACAGCCGGGCGGTTCTTTGGCCAGAATTGTAACTCTTATTACTAAATTGGGCGCCAGGCACGAGAGAGCGTGCCACTCCTTTCGAAAGCTCCTCACTTTTGCCCGTAACGTTTTCGCGATGACAGGGGGTGGGTCACAAGGGGTGTGGGAAATTTGTCGGAGGGTGAGAGAGATAGGCCGCAAGAGTAAACCACGCGAAATGTAATAATAAGAACAATTGTATTTGAAAAGAATGTAGTGAAGCAAGTATGATAAGTTACAGTAGTGAAGTAATTACAAGTACTCTCCGGGGCTTCGCCCCTCCGCTCTGCTCGATACTCTCGGTACTCGCACAGAGAGTCGCTTAATCCTAACGCCGGACGCCGGTCATACGCTACAGCACGAGCCCCGACCTTCCCCGCGTATCTTCCGACGGTGTCAAACGCCCACTCCTCGAGCCGGCCAGAACCCGCACACGCTGTACCACCAGACTCCCGAACGTGCAACGCCGGCCCGCGGCCGATGCCACGCGATGGTGCGACGCGTTTATAGCAAACTCCTTGATGCGACACGACTCTACTCGACAGCGTGAATTCCGGAAACGGACTCTATTCGGTAACACCGCAACCGGAAGTTCACTCGATAACGCGGCAATCCGCGTTCCGACGCGACAGCATAATTCTAGCAAGCGCGTCTCCGCGACGCGGCACCAAACGATAACACAATTACAATAATTGTCGTTACGCGACTCGACAACGTGACTACTCCGCGCGTTTCTACGCGGCTCTACTCTACTCGGTAACCGGCAGTGACTCTCTCGTGGCGCAAGGAACGAGCGCGATTCGGCCCTCGATTCTCTCCAAGACGACTCAAATTCACTTCTACTCGGCAGCGAATATTACTCCCCTCACTCTGACTCTCGAAACGCGACAGCTAATAATTCCCAAGCTCGGGAGGATGGCACGTGGCTCACGGCTCCGCGGTTCTACACGGCGGCCATTGCGCCGATTTTATCGTTACGGTGCGAGCTGGCTTACGTGCGATCCACCCGGCGACGTACCCCGGTCGGCAGCCTCACAAATGACGGCGACGCTCGTCTCACCCTCGTCGGCTCCTTCGTCCTCTCGACTTCCTCTCGTCAATTCCTTGGCAACTCCGTATGTTCGTCCTTGTCGACAGCGACTTCGCACCTCCTTTACACGCTCGCTTATCCACAGGAAGAGTGAGGCCCGGGAGCTCCCAGCGGATTCTCGCAGGCTGCTTAGCGCTCCCCCCCTCCT
>NW_017299999.1:28229-37091 GCF_001594075.2 Trachymyrmex cornetzi | reverse complement strand
AAGCAATGATATAAAATGGTACAACCTGCTAATCCGGGCTCCCGGATGTGTGCCCTTCTCTCTGCTCTGCGGCCGTCCTTACGATCCGGTCCTTTTTCTGTCCTCCTTCCAAGGATGGCGGGCGAGACGGCACGATGATACAATTGCATTTCGCGGTAGCTGCCGAGCGTGATCCGTGGCGCGTCTACGCTTCCTGATACGCTTGATCATTACGCAAAAGAGATGCTAATATAAAAGAATAAAATCTGCCAAGTAAATTAAATGACGCGAATTTTAACGCACGTTCGCAGGTGCGTTTGCACGCGCGCTCGCATGCGCGCTCGCCTACGCGCTCGCCCTTCGAACCGGTAGGAAGCGCGAGTCCGCCGTCGACAAGTCCGCACAGTGACGGACAAAATATCACGTCACAATATATATCAAATTTTATTGAGAAAACTATCTCTATTCTCACAATGGAATGTTTAACAGAAAACGTATTTCTTTGATTAAAAAAAGAAGTGTTTTTATTTTGATGATAAAAGAAACGATATTAAAAAAATTAATAATTAAAATCTTATTTTGACACTCTGATATTAGTTTTTTTAACGTTATCATTCTTGTAAGTTTGACGACGGAATGTGGAAACCGCTTAGATTTCTTGGTCACAATCTGCTATTCCATATTAGTTGGTGAGAACTTTTAAAGCTTTCTTGTCTTTTGTTATTAACGTCATTCTGAGTTTCAAATGTAACACGTTATAGAAACACGTTACGACCAATAGTCACTGCAAAAATTTTTGTATTTACATGAAACATTATGTTATGAATTTTTTCTTGTCATTATCTTTATATTTTTTCATCGTTATTTCACTTACAATTTAATACTATCATTCCTACTAAACGTAGAATAATATATCATCGAATTACTTTCACGCTTTATAATGATCATTGTTCTGTGACATGTAATATTAAAAAAAAAAAAAAAAACTACGATATTTCTCATCACCGCTAAGGTACTGATTTTTTTCTTTGTTTTTTAATCTGTTAACATTTAGATTCATTTCAAACGCAAATGACCAATCAGTCTTTTTGATATTTGAATATGTATTCACTGACGAACAGCATGAGGATTTGGTATGAAGATAAGCGTCCTTAACAGCGTTCTATATGTTATTTACGATTTCCATATTATAGTATGTGTGTTGCACCAGATGTTTAATAATTTAATTTATAATGTATCTGAAGATGGTTCAAACGTAGAACCGAAACATGTTATACTTATAATTAGAATTGTACAATTTATATTTTAAACGAACTTTTTTTTTGTTTACTGGATAATTATAAACTGGAATGGGTTAATCATTTCTTAGTTTATTTATAATTTATATACGACTCTTATTAGCCCTGTTTCCAATTATTACATTTTGAATTAAAATCTTGTACCATATTGAATAGAGAGAAGTTTTAATACTCTTTTGATTAAAAAATATCAAGGTTGAGAAAGTTGGAACAACAAATCAGATTTTTGCAAAAAAAAATTATCTAACGATTCAGTTCACATGCTTTTATAAAAGAAACATCTTTTCTACTATTTAAACATGTCAAACGTGCAATGTCGTCTTTGTTATCAATAGTTTTATTGAGATCGATGATCTGATATGAATGTCATAGAGTTATCTTAATTTTCACTAAGCTTATCGAGATCCATGATTTGCTTGGATGTAGAATCATCTTTATTTTCATCAGTAAGTTTAGCGAAATCGATGATCTACTTGGATGTAGAGTCATTTTTATTTTCGTCAGTAAATTTATCGAGATCTATGATTTGCTTGGATGTAGAGTCATCTTTATTTTCATCAGTAAATTTATCGAGATCGATGATCTGCTTGGATGTAAAGAAATTTGGCAATATCGAGGAATGTGAAGAATAAGAAAGATGGTGGTGAAAGAAGAGAATGTTATGGTAGATGGATAGGAGGATGTTGTGGTGAATGGACAGGAGGTGAATAGGAAATGGGATATGATGATGAAGAAGGAGAAGGATATGGTGATGGAGAGAAATATGGTGATGTAGAGGGAGAAAAATGTGGTGATGGAGAGGGTGAAAGATATGGTGAACAATGACTTGGTGATTGACTAATACTTGTGTGGGGAGTAGAAGGCTTAGAGTGATAGTTGGGAACAAATGAAGAATATCTCGATACGTCTTGTGAAGGAGATCAATAATAAGATGAAGGAAATAGTTTAGGATTATATTGCGAGCCAGACAAAGATTTCATGACGTTTGTAATAACGTCTTGAATTTCTCCTCTAAGCATGACAGACCAAATGGGAGGCAAAGAATTGAGTTGAGTAGCTATGTATCGACCAAATTGGTCGTTTTCATTTTCTTCATTTGATAGCTTACAAATAATATCGTCAAGATACTTCATAGCATTTTGTACATCATTATCGATAGTTGGACTTGTCGGTTGCTACCTCTTTAAGTTTTTTTTTAACTAGCTTATATTTATAGAATTTTTCTAACGTATCACTCGATATGTTCCGTCTATCACTTTCATCATTTTTTCTTTGCTCTGGAATACTGCCTGTTGTCACATCTGAGATATTACTCCCTTCTGTAGAAGTTTCAAAGTGTTGGATGACTTCATCGCAATTTTCCAATTCATCAAAAGACTCGCCTTGAGATCCCTTTGTTGAACGATTACAATCTTCATCCTGTTAATGAATAAGAGATATTTTATTATTAAGTGTACAACTTTGCTTCCGCCGTTTTCCTATAGATGGCTTTAGCGGTAAGTGGTAGTCGAAATAAATAGATCATAGACGTGATACAATAAACTTGGGCATCTGTCAATATAACCCCATAGAAACATTAGTCGATTTGTGTCTGCATCATAAAATTATTCTCGATTGAAAATGTCAGTTCACGAGCCAAATTCTCGTCATTTGCGGGAGGTTTTAATTTTCTGCTTCAATATGAAGAAATCTGCGGTTGAGGCTCATCGAATGCTCTCAAATACTTATGGTGAGGCCGCTATTAGTGAAAGAACGTGTCGTGAGTGGTTTCAACGCTTCAAGAACGGTGATTTTGACGTCGAAGACCGGCATAGCGGTGGAAGAGAGAAGGTTTTTGAAGATGCAGAATTGGAGGCATTACTTGATCAAGACTCGTGTCAAAATCAAGAAGAATTGGCACGATCATTGGGAGTGACTCAACAAGCCATTTCAAAACTCTTCAAAGCCATGGGAATAATTCAGAAGCAAGGAAATTGGATGTCGTACGAGTTGAAGCCGAGAGATGTTGAACGGTGTTTATTTGCTTGTGAACAGCTGCTTGAAAGGCAAAAACGAAAGGGATTTCTACATCGCATTGTGACTGGGGACGAAAAATGGGTTCATTACGATAATCCCAAGCGTAGAAAATCATGGGGAGTTCCCGGCCATGCTTCCGCGTCGACAGTCAAACCGAATATTCACGGCTCCAAGGTCATACTCTGTATTTGGTGGGACCAGCTCGGCGTAGTGTATTATGAGCTGTTAAAACCGACTGAAACAATCACAGGCGATCGGTATCGAACGCAATTGATGCGTTTGAGCCGAGCATTGAAAGACAAACGGCCGCAATACAATGAGAAACACGATAAAGTGATTTTGCAGCATGATAATGCTGGACCCCATGTTGCGAAAGTGGTCAAGAGATACTTGGAAACGTTGAAATGGGAAGTCCTACCCCACCCGCCGTATTCTCCAGACGTTGCTCCCTCTGACTATCACTTGTTTCGATCAATGGCACACGGCCTGGCTGACCAGCACTTCCGGTCTTATGAAGAAGTAAAAAATTGGATCGATTCGTGGATCGCCTCAAAAGATGACCAGTTTTTTCGACGCGGGATTCGTACGCTGCCCGAAAGATGGGAGAAAGTAGTGGCCAGCGATGGACAATACATTAAATCATAAATGTGTAACCAGTTTTTTACAATAAAGCCTCGAATTCCAGAAAAAAAAACGGCGGAAGCAAAGTTGTACACCTAATATATAATTAAAAAATTCATATTTTCTTATTTGTAAAAAATTCACATTATTTTCTTTCAGCCACCATCTACACCAGAGAAATGGAAACACATAATGAATGGATATGAGACACGATGGAACTTTCCCAATTGCGCAGGCGCCATTGACGGAAAATATATCGAGATAATACGCTCAGCCAATAGTTGTGTGTGTGTGTTGTGTGTGTGTGTGTGTGTGTCGTGTGGCTCTAAATTTTTTAATTACGAAGGAACTTACAGCATTGTTTTATTTGTTAAGGTAGATGAGATGATTACAATTTTACGTTCGTTGATATAGGAGCAAATGGTCGATCAAGTGATAGTGCCGTTTTTAAAGATTCGAAACTTAATCAGGGATTAGAGAATAAGTCAATTGGTCTCCAAGAAAATGCAGTGATTGTTGGAGATGACGCGTTCCCTTTGCGTACCAACCTCTTGAAATCTTACAGCAGGAGATTACTTACTGAAAAAAAACTTATTTTTAACTACCGATTATCTAGAGCAAGACGTATTCCTGAAAACATTTTTGGCATATATTTGTATGGAGATTTGGTGTATTTTTACGACCAATAAATCAGACTCCTGATAGGGTGGATAAAATTGTTTAGACTGCATGTGCAATCCACAATTGGCTCAGGAAGACTTCTGCATCAATGTACTTACCACCCAAATCTGTTGATACAGAAGATATTACTACTAGAGATATTCCAGGACAGTGGCGAAGTCAAGCGAAAGAGTTTGAACATATTAATTTAAAAATTCTAACAATTATAGTTTTGATGCAGAACAAGTCAGAAAGCGGTATGCTGAGTATTTTGTTGAAGGAGCACTTTCGTGACAGTTAATAAAAATTGGAAAGATGTTATGTATACCTTTATCTCTGTTTATGATAGAAAACTTTTTAGCATGAGTCCTAGAGTTGATTCTAATTTCATTTTCTTTGCATTGCATTAGATTGCTAAATAATAATAGGATATTAAATAGCTCTGATTCATTAATCAAAGTTTTTTTCTGCGAGACCAAATGACTTTCTAATTATTTCCAATTATATAAAAAAATAAATAAAACTTACTATCATATTCGATGATGATTGCCTTGTACTGGTGACTTCTCGTAGAAAAAAATCTGCTTGATCATACCAAGTTAATCTTGGAACATACAAAGAATCTGGATCTGTTCCACTCTTTTTGCTTGCTGTTGTTTACTTTCTTAAGTTCCTTCCTGTACGTATCTTTAATACTCTTAAATCGTACTATAAAAATAAAAACAAACCCTCAATAAATGTGTGTTACTAGTTATATTATTAAAAAATTTTTATCTTATTAAATTATTGTAAATTTTTAAGCAATCTGTGATTTTCTTACGAAAAGAAAAATATCATTTACAATAATGGCACACTTTCATTTACTACGTTTACATAGCACGCTTTACGCCGGAGTTATAACATCGATGTTATGAAACTGGCCAATCACAGTCATTCCATTCTTCAGAGGAACAGCTATGATTGGCCAATTTCATAACATCGATGTCATAACTTCGGCGTAAAGCGTGCCGTGTAAACGTAGTAATTATCCTTGATAATTGTTCTGGGAAAAAAATTATTAAAAAATCAGAAAAGAACAAAAAAATTTCCTGTATGAGAAACATTACTATATTAAAAATTAAAGTGAAAGGAAAAAGAAGAACGATAAATAATAAAAAGAAGAGTAAAAAATGAAGTTATATTCGTTTATAATTAAAAATGGAAAAATAAATAAAAAATTTCGAGTGGATTTGAATCTCTCAAACCTTCCCCCTGGATACAATCATGACTATTCAGGCAATATAGTCTTATTAATTTATAGCATTTTTCACTGGCAGAGCTAGTGCGCACTCAGTGCACTTTAATGCCGTTGTACATAAATCGACGTAGATGTATACATATGTTTAATAAAAATATAGAAACTAATTAAACTGCGAAATTTTCAATACATTTTATTGTATTAATTGATAAAATATACGGTAGGCATTTTATCAATTGAGTACCTTACTTTAACATTCAGATTAGACTAATGTATAACGGCTTTAATGTACACTGAGTGCGCACTAGCTTTGTTAGTGAAAAACGTTATTAGTTGCGAGAAATTTACACGAACAAGACACAAAATACCTATATGTGCAGAAACTCTAATGTTTTCTCTCAAAATTATCACATAAGAGAATTGAACTTATGTCGAAACTCATTTTGATACATCTTCAGATTCCTTTTTTCGAGATCGCTTAACATCATTGTTACTTGTCCATCTCGCATGGGTTTGTTTGAGTATTCTTTCAGCTTGATATTCCAAACAATTGGATAACGTTCCAAAACTTCGAGAAATATACATATTTCATTATTCTTTAGTCTTACAAGTTTTGGAGACATTCTGCACGTAACAAATAAAAGAAAATTCCACACAAAAATACACAGCACAATTTTAACAATATTGTAAATACTAGAGAATAATTCGGTATACTCTGTACGTACAAAATAGCCACTTTTGTCTAGAGAGCCTCACAGGGAGACAGTAACAAACTGCATCACGTGATCTGTCTCCTCTGATTGGGTATGGGCATCAAAACTCCATAGGCATAGAAGAGATTGAAGAAACCTGGTCACGTGATCCCCGTCCTGATTAGACGTGGGCATTGGTCGTGTTCAGCAGACTCAACTGTTGTGGAGTGGATCCGTGAGCGCTCGCTGCTATTGGATGATCTAAAAGAATACACCAATAGCAGCGAGTGTCCACAACAATTGAGTCTGCTGAACGCGACCATTCACTGGGTATTCACGTGATGCAATTTGCCACTCTCTCCCTGTGAGGCTCTCTACTTTTGTCAGCTGAGTGTCTTGCTTATGCGTAGTATATCGAATTATTCGCCAATCGCCCGCTGATTCATTCGCTACCGTCTTTACACAGAGCGTTTTTAGACGCTACTGCTAAAATCGCTTGACGAAAGCGTTAAAGTTGGACATGTTCAACTTTGACGCAGCGACTATTAAACGCTGAAACTTAAAAATTTTGAATAAAAAACGAGCGTCTAGAACAAATTTTCTTCAGCGAAATTCGCTGACGAATTAAGAAGCGAATAAAAGCGAATAAAAGCAGCACCGTGTAAATCACCTTTCGTGGTAACAAATGAATCAGCTGGCGATTGGCGAATAGTTCGGCAAATTGCGCTTATACGTGAGTGGCTGTTTCCACTAAACTATCTCCAAAACGTTAGCGACTTTTAATGGTTAGCAGCATCATGTAAATGATTTATTATTGACGACTTTGTCAGTCAGAAATTCGCTCTGGGAGGAGCGAAAATCTGGCGATCAAAGAAGCCAGCGTTAAGCGTCAAAAGTAGCACCGTGTAAATCGCCCTTTAGATAGCGAGAATTCGTCCTTCACAGCGCGCTGAGAGCGAACAGGACAGCGAGAAAACTCATCCGTCTCGCTTTGATTGCTTGACATGATCGCCGTACAAGCGATCGAGAATGCTTTCTCGTCTGTTTCCATCATTTGGCGTATACAGAGTGTCCGGAAAATCGCCCGCAATACTTCAAGAAGTGATTCGGGACCCAAAAAGAAGAAAAAAGCTATATGTACCTCTAGTAAAGTAAAAGAATTAAAAAATGAAAAAATAAAGAGGGACGTCAAGTGGACTATGCCTTCACATGGTACATCCTGGGTAAGGCCAAAGTAGTCCGAAATGTAGTTATTTATGTTAAAACACTATGAAATAAATTATGATCGTGAGATTATAAAAAATAAATTATAATTTTTTTAACATAAAAGTGATTATAACTCGGAAACGACTTATATTTCTAGACCATGTTTATGTAGCTTTTTTTCCTTCTTTTTGGATCTCGAATCACTTTCCGAGGAATTGCGGGCGATTTTCCGTACACCGAATTTCCCTGCATAAAGGGCCAAAGGGGATAATTCTAGATATCGTATAATTTTGAATAAATTATAGTAATAGTAATAATATATAGGCTATTCCGCGTGAAGTGGATCAGTCATCTCTCAGAAAGTCTTGAAATTTTGCACATAGATAGTGTTCTGGGAGATAGAATTTTGTGCCAAAAGATTTTTTTTTCATTGCAAAATTCAACGAAAAATAAATAATTAAAAATTACACTACTATATATTGTAAACATTCATGACTCTATTGCTAATAATGCTAGCTGATTTTTTTTTTAATTTATGGAAAATGTTCTAGTTTAGGAGAAAGAAATGAACATTCCAAAAAGGTTTGGTTTTCCATTGTTTAAGTATTTAACAATAAATTTAACAATTTTTTAAACAATCGCGGAGAGTTAGAAAAATCTGGAAAGATATTTTGTATATACTTTCAGTTTTCCTGCGTCTTAGAAAAAAAAGTATAAGAACGTGTTTTCTCGTTTTCGAGAGAAAAATTGTGTCAGTTCTCGATGTGGGAAAAATCTTTCCACTCTTAGCACGGTGGCCGCGCGCGCGTGCTATACTAGCAGTATGATGGAGGTTTTTGTCGAGCTGAGTCGAAAGATTTTTTCCGCATCGAGAACTGACAAAATTTTTTTCTTGAAAACGAAGCAAAACACGTTCTTAAATTTCTTTAAGAAATAGAAAACTGAAAGTATATAAAAGATATTCCTAGATTTTCCGACTTTCCGCGATTGTTTAAAAAATTGTTAAAAAGTTTGTTGTTAAATAATCAATGGAAAACAAAACTTTTTGGAACGTTTATTTTTTTCTTGTAAACTAGAACATTTTCCGCGTAAATTAAGAACAAAGTTGAAAAAAGTTATAGCAGTTTGAATTTCGCGAGGAACCAAATTGATT
>NW_017299999.1:23008-24878 GCF_001594075.2 Trachymyrmex cornetzi | reverse complement strand
ACAAAGCCAACTATTATTCGTTTCGGCAACTGTCCGAGTATTGCATTGTCTATCGATTCCCCCACGACACCGGCGTGTATCGTGAATGTTTTAACTTCGACTCTCGTAAGGGGATACTTGGCGGTAGTTTTACTCAGCATTCTAGCGTGTGCGAGTAGCACACCCGGACTTATTTTTGCTCTTCTTACGAGTAAACTGGCATCGAGAATACGTATTTTTGACAACGTTCTAGTCTCCATAAGGCAAAATGAATCTTTCGAGCGTACGAGTCTCATTCTAACTTCCACACCGTTAATTAAAAATTTATCTTGATTGAAAACGTCGCAGTGAAGGTGACCTACGAGATCTAGCGCACGATTTCCTTGAATGTATTTCGCGCGTCTCTCGAGTGCCGTATTTGGATTTGACGAGTCTAACGTGTCGTCCATGTAGCCGGGAATATCCGCGTCCCATAAGCAAGAGGTTAGATGGGAAGTTTTTGCGGGTGAAGCATAATTTAATAACGCTTCGACGTACGCGCGGTAAGCGTAAGCGTTGTTTGGTGGCGACACGAGTTTTTGATTGAAATACACGTCGATTTGGTTGAACATGGAATGCAGTAAATGATTTACGGGCCCTACTTTTGCCACGTCGGCGGCTGCGACCGATGTGCTCTCCCCGCGTTCGCTTTCTACGCGTATGCGAAGGCTCAACATGGTGTGAGTGAGATCCAGATAGTCTTCTCCATGGCCGGGTATGACGAATTCTATGGGTGAGTCGTCCGTGAGCGAAGTTACGGGTTTGTAATAAATCCATTGCGAACTCTCGATGCTGGTTTGCGTAGGTGGTAAAGAGAAGAAATCGAGTTCGCTCTTTATACACTCGCTTGAGTGGGTATGAAGAAAGGACATGCTTCTTCTCCAGTCACGAATTCCTATCTCGATTAAGAGAATATGTCGGATACGTCGCGTTTCTTGACTCGATGTTTCCTAGAGGATGGTTTTTTGATTTTTCTTCCTGCAGCGCGAATTTTCTTTTTCTTCTTCGTCACTTTTTTGCTCTTCTTCCCTGTGCTACTCCTCGATGATTTTTTTTTTACCGCCCGACGTCGTTTACGAAGCGCGATACGACTATTCCGACCTCCGAATGGAAACTGAAGTGCTGCGGACTTTGCGGATACTTTATATCCCGACCCCCTCATCAGGGAACTTATATTTTCTTTGGCTTTTCTCTTCAGATTACCCCTAGATTCAGCGAACCGACTTTTGACCGCTTCCTTCAACGGCTTATTATTTTCGACGTCTTCTTACGTTAATTCCCGCACGTAAAGCTTCTTTTCCGACGGCACGTGCACCTTTACCTAGGTAAGGTAATATTTTTCTGAATAGATCACCGAGAAAGCTTTCGATTCCATGTCCGCGTTGATAGGGCGAACCGACGAAAACACGCGGAATTCCACCTCGGCCAACCATGTCCCGCGCATCGAAATACTCCTCATACTCCATAGCTAGTTTCTAACTAAAGACTGTCGCTATACCGGCACGCTCGCGTATACGAAAGAAAAGTTATTGCTTACGTTTAAAGTGCAGCGTCACTGTCAGCGTTCCGAATTCGAATGGAATTTTCTTTCCAAGATGATCTCGTATATCTATTTCGATCGTTCTGAAATTCGTTCGTCGCATTGGGATATAATTTGGAAATGAGAAATGCTTCACCAAATTTGCGCCAAATGTGTAATTATGGTTGCGTATCTCGACCGGAACTATCCTGAGAAGAGGAGTACGTACATCACCTGTTATATAAGGCTCACAAATATCGCAATAAACGAACATTTTATCGGGGATACCGCGCCACAAACTATAGGGTTCGGTACTCCAGTAAATGTCTGCAA
>NW_017299999.1:21514-21848 GCF_001594075.2 Trachymyrmex cornetzi | reverse complement strand
CGAGCTATATTTTCACGAGCGATACGTGCGTTTTCTCTCGTTACTACCGCAGGTTGCATTCTCGTGGACGAGTAACGCGTGTGATTGTAAGCGTGTACAATGTCCTGCAGAACATCGATGTAGCGTCGCGTATTTTTATGCGTAAAATAACGCCACATTCGTTCCTTCAGTGTTCTGTTGAAGCGCTCGACGATGGCGGCTTTGACGTCTGGATTGCGCGTTATTCGAAAACGAATGTTGTTTTCTTTAAGAAATTTCTGCATTGATTGCGCGACAAATTCTTTACTCTTGTCCGTTTGCAGGTATATTGGTACTCGTCCTTCGCTTTTCGCTA
>NW_017299999.1:18676-19271 GCF_001594075.2 Trachymyrmex cornetzi | reverse complement strand
ACGATTGCGTCGCTCGACGACGATTCTCTCATAAGATCATCGATTATCACCAATTTTGGAGAAAACGGATTGTTCGAGTAATCTTCCGGACGAGGTAAACCCTCGCGAAATTCAATTATATTCTTCTTTAAGGCCGCTTTACCGCTGTCGCTTCCCCTGCTCTGTTCTTCGTCCACTTTTACACGTGAGTCGAATTGTAACTGACGATAGGCTTCTTGCCACTCAGCGTAATAAAATAAAACTCTCTTAAAATTCACGTCGGACATGAGTGGTAAGTGTCGGAGAAAACTCTTTACGAAAATCGTTTTCCCACAACCGGTCGGCCCGCACACGATCGAAGTCCAGGGATGTTTCCAGCGTACGTCCATTTTGCGAAACGATCAATTTTGCGTGACTTCAAAAGTAAAAAGAAAAACGACGCTTAATAATCACGAGAAAGCAACGAAATTTAAGGAGTGGAGGGGGGAAATAAGCTGACCCTCGCGGCGGGGGTGAGCTTACATCCGCACGGTCCCGTTAGCAAAGAGCACCGCGACGAACAAAGAGCTGACCTCGTCGCGGTGCGACGCATACAAGCTTAACTTCCGCGTCAATG
>NW_017299999.1:17317-17838 GCF_001594075.2 Trachymyrmex cornetzi | reverse complement strand
CGTCGGTCATATCCCCCAAAAAATTTCCCGTACGTGGCTCGTACTCGTTCGGATCGCCTGTACTTATATATATATATGCAGGAATCTGTATCGTAATACAATACTCGCCTATTCAATAATTCTAAATATTCGTATAATTTCAGTCGCGCCAGCGCCGTCGTGAATGCCGCGATCATGACGTTTGTCTGCGGAGAAGCTACGACCGCTTCTTCTCGCAATCTCCACGAGACATATATTACCTCGTCGTTGACGGGTAATATATCGGTTATTACGTGTTCTGGACTCGTGAGCAAAGCTGCCAATCGCTGGTAATTTTTCACGATCTCGGTGTTAGGCAAATTGGATCGTTGACCGAATTTTCCCCAAAAGGAATTTAAGCAGAGCTTTGCAATCGAACGTAGACCTGGATTTCGAGCGATGTTATTTTTATCGAGAACGATACCCTCGGTTTCCTCGTATTCCCGAAGATATCGCTCCTTAGCTTCGTCATCCACGCATTCGTTCGGCCATCCGCTAGCTTC
>NW_017299999.1:16593-16986 GCF_001594075.2 Trachymyrmex cornetzi | reverse complement strand
CGAGCGAGTTGAAATCGAAATCCGGAAATACGCCGATTAACTCGGAACATTCCTCTCCGATGTAGATCTTTGGGTGACCGGTCGGAAAAGCACCCGTTTTCAGTACATAGGGATACAGAGAGCATACGTCTACGTAGCGTATTTTCTCCGTTTCCGCAACATCGCATCGGGTTATTCCCAGTTCGGCCACCGAAAAATGCATCGCGCGGATCGAGAGGCGAGTTCTTTATTATCTGAGCATTTTCAAAAAAATCGCGCATCTCATTATTCTCACGTATTTCTCGGTCGAAATCGCACTCCCATTTCTCCCCGTCGTCGAAGACGCCATGTCGCCGCGAGAGTTCGCTCGTAGCGCGCGTCGATCGTATCGCCATGATCGGTGGAAGAACTGAG
>NW_017299999.1:12908-16475 GCF_001594075.2 Trachymyrmex cornetzi | reverse complement strand
CCCTCGCCCCGCGTGGCTTATCCGTTGATTGAGCTCACGCTCCATCCACACCAACCACTGCACGGCTTTGCGCGAGTGATTATCTCTATATCTGTATCCACCCACTGGAATGACTCCTATTTCTTTCCCGCGTAAAAAGTTTCTGCGAAAAACTTTCATACACGTAGAAGCGATAGTTGTGCATTCCACGAACGGACACACGCTCCCGCGTTCAAGAAAGATTTTCCTGAAAGCCAAGCAGGCCCGTCGAAGGATATCAACGTCGTTACGACAATATTTGACTATTTCGCGTTGAAAATCAAAAATGAAGCCGGATTGTGTCATATCGTCGTGCCATTTTATAAAATGCTCGCGTTCCTCGGGTTTCATTTGTTCGGGCGAATAATACCGTGCGCTAGGTATTGGTCCGATATATGCTTGATGCTCTTTTCTATTGAATAAATGAGGAAAGATGCCTTTACCCGATGTATCCTGCAGTCCGAAAGCCTTAGGTAAATCAGATAATCGCATCGGCATATAATTTGAGCTATCAATAAATTTCGTGTCACCGACCGTCATCGTAATAATTTTCGTCCCGTTCAAAATCATCCGTGGCTCTTGAATTATGCCAGATTGTTCTACGATGTATTTTAAGATAAACTGAGCGTCAAACGCTTTCGCATTATGCGCGATACAAATTATTTTGTTAAAATATTTTGACGTTCGCGTTGCGAAATCTACAAATTCTTTTACCGGATCATGGCGAAAAACAAATTCACGCACCCCGCATCAACGACATCGCGTCGACATTTCTTGTATTTCCGCGCACGTTTCGCAAATTTGTTGCGCGACGCAAAGAGTCGGTATGTGTATCTTTACGTTCTCCGTTCCTTCGAGCGTCTCGTCTTGTCGGGTTTCGAAGTCATAGAACACGAATGCGACGCGATCTTTTTTACTTCGCGCATCATTCGCACTTTCGACGTCATTCTCGTCGTTTACCTGGTTCTCTTCTCGCATTGTCCCAGCACTCGTCCCCTCTCCGGGGTCTTGGACAGTGACTTTACGACGAAGAGGCTGTATGTAACAAGAATGATTCGAAGTTTGCAACGAGTGACAAATTTTACAAAAGGTAACGTCGCAGTCGTGACGCGAATTCGATTTCACGAAGCGTCCGCAGTTGTTGCAAATTCTAACGGATTTGCAAACGCTTGCGTCCGATTTTCCATCGTGAGATCTTTCTGCACGATGACACTTGAAACAGGGATTTCTGAAGAACGTACGATTACACGAATCGCACCTAACCAACTCGGCGCCGGAATCCTCGCACGACGGAATCGCGTAACATCGCGGACATTTTTTCGCGCAACGATGCCCTCTACCGTTCCGATACCCGGTATTGCAATGGTGTTGCACGCCACGCAATACCCCCCTCGAGAACCGGCCGCGGCTTTCATGTTTAAAATTGGTTGATAATGCCTCGAACGCTCGTAATACATAATATTTAAACGGAATGAAGGTTCACGACCTAGGGAGGAGAGTAACGCGCAGCCGTCGTACAACGGATTCTCGCCGCGACCAAAAGTACTGAAATTGTAAACAACTATCGCGATATTTTCCGCAGCGAGAAACCGTTGAAATTGCTCAATTTCACGAATTCCGCATTCCTCCTCGGGAATCGTGATACCCGCAGAAATCGTTAATTCTTTAGCTAACTCGCGTTGTAAAGAAGAACGCTGATGTCTCACGGATTCCCATCTTTCATGTAGTTCCCCCACGCGTAATTGCCCGCGATCGTAATGCACGCGTGCCGCTACAAGCGAACGGGGAAAACATAAATTGTCGGAATTGACAATTTGTAAAATCGAGCGTTTGGCTACGTCTTCGTGCGTTAATCGATTGGACTGACGTCCGCGACCGGTAGGTAGCGCAACTCTGAAAACGCGTACCGTGAAATTTTCCGCGATATCGATTCCTCCAGCACTTTGCGCCAACGAACTCACGAGCCCCCATGTCCTCGTGGGTTAGATCGCGTGCTGGACGAAACGACAATCCCGCTGGACCACGCGCTAGATCACTCGACTCAAACGATAATCCGACGTAATCGCTCGGTTCGCACGTATGTACCGCATACGTTCGAATTTCACGAAACGCGTTTTCTAGCCATTGAGCGATATCGCTACCTTCAGGTGGCGGCCGTATCGCGAAAGTCGCCTCTCTCCCTAGAATCGTGAAATTCCTAAATTGCCGCGAGTTTTCCGCCCGCAAATCTATATAATTAAAATTATTGACCTCGTGCTGACGACATCGTTGCTCCTGTTGCTGATGATCCTGCTTCTGATCTTCATTTTGAGCCTGACGAGGTGTCGGTGGTGTCGACGGCGACGGTGCAGGTGTGACTGACGGGGCCGCGGGGGTGACACAAGTTGACGATCTCCCCTTTGTGAAGGCGAAGGGAGAGCGTCTGAGGGCTGGACAGCACCACCACCAATTTGTACTGAAAAGTTAAACAAAATCTTTATTTAAATTTCGTTGACTTTGCTATATTATGTCTAAAGCTTATCCCCCTCCCCACGTGTCATAATGTAACAGAAAAGTAAGGTAACTCACCTTTAGCTGCTTCATATGATCGTGAGCCGAGGATATTTTTTCGCTCGAGAAGTCTCACTAATATTCCGGCGACTGCGGTAAAACCGGTGAGTAGGAAACTTTTAATAGAGAAAATATAAGTCACGTTTAAGAAAAATTTCTCGAAACAACGGGATAAAAATAAACAATAAAATATTATTACTTCCGACGTAATTGTCGCCCTCCTCTTCTCCGACTTCCTGCGTCACGTCCTATGTCTCCGAAATTTCGTCAGCCATATCATCGATTTCCTCGTCGCCGGTATCATTGGTAACATCTTCGTTCGCCTCGTCGATGATATCATCGGCGTCTTCGCCGTCCTCGTAGTCAGTTTCTTCTTCTTCTTCTTCTTCTTCTTCGTCTTCCTCCATTTCTTCTTCTTCTTCTTCTTCCTCTTCTTCTTCATTTTCGCGTGCTAGAAAGTAATTTTTACTACTATTTTTCTGTTTTCCAGAACTAACTCTATGTTTCGTTAACCGATTTTTTTAAACTTACGCGACATTGAAATAATTGCAATTGACGAGTTCCTTGATCGCTGCGAATCTCCATTATCGCCGTCATCAACATCATCATCATCTAAAATAGAAATGTTTTTAATTTTCTTCTTATTGCGGTAATATTATATGAACTATATTTTACAGTAGAATATTTTTTAAATCATCTTACCTATTTTGATGAGAGCGATGCTTTGTCCATTGCGTGGAGGCGGCGCATTATTCGGCGGTTCGATTCGCGCTCTTCCTAGAAAAAAATTAAAATATTTTTAATATAGGAAATTTTCGGCATTTGATCAATATATTTATTTTTCCAACTTACGCACAGGAACAACCTCGTCTTCATCTCCTGTAAGTCTTCTTTGAAAGGCTATCACATTTTTTCTTACAGAATAATTTAAAAGAATTTTTTATTAATTTGGGCAGAATTCTTTCTTCAATAATTTTTATAACTCGGCAGTCGAAGTAT
>NW_017299999.1:11687-12499 GCF_001594075.2 Trachymyrmex cornetzi | reverse complement strand
GGAAGAAACACACGATTTCATATGCTGTTTACGACAACGTATGGTCTCAACAACTCTCATACGAAGACGATTCATGTGGGTCTGCAAAGAACGAACGAGGGAATCTTCAAGCCTCTTGTAAAATTGAGCGGAAACAGTGCTGACGGTATTTATTTCGACGCCGAGAGTTGGAAACAGTTTCAAAACAACATGGGCTACATGAACGAATATTTAACTAGTGCTAACCGAACGAAAACGAATTCTGTTATCATAAAAAATATCTCTATCAGTTTTACCACATCTTACGGTGCGAAATCAATATTATTGGCGTATAAAGACGAAGAAGAGGAACTTCGTTCTATGGAAAATATCAGCGGGAATCTCCGAAAAGAAGAGGTCGCGTCCGATTCAACGCCGCCGTCGAAGAAACGCAGAACCTTCGCAGTAGCTATTGTAATGCAGAAGACTACCTTTCTCGGTCTGCAAAACATTGTGAAATGTGTCGACGCGCATTTAAAACAATTAGAATCTTTAACCGATAATATTAACAAGTGCGCGCAGTATTTAATTCGAGAAATCGAGCTGAAACTTCTTGTAAGTTATGTTAATCAGGAAATTATAAAATTAACGCTACGGGGAAATTACGACGAAATTGAGCACAACGTACATACACAAATTAATGATTTAACTTTTCTTGATATGTATTTTAATATAATATTTTTGGAATTAATTTCATTGCGCTACAATGAAATTTCTTATATAATCCTCTCAAATCGTGAATCTTTCGCTTAATGTTTCTAAGCCGTTTTTTAGATTATTCTTATATGTATTTT
>NW_017299999.1:10806-11020 GCF_001594075.2 Trachymyrmex cornetzi | reverse complement strand
TTTTGGCGCCAGGGGTGGAGTGGTGGGGGTTTGTTATGACGCTCCGTGGCTGCCCATATACTACTTTGGTGAATCCCCGGCGTTAAAAAAAATATATACTGAAGATAAATGTTGACACTTTCAGAAGGCGTAAACGAAAGTAGAAAAAAAAATTTACTTCGCTAGCAAAAATATCACAAATATGTCAAAAAACGTCAATTTTGACACCTTTAAC
>NW_017299999.1:9963-10328 GCF_001594075.2 Trachymyrmex cornetzi | reverse complement strand
GTGCACATTGGCACTGCCAATCGAACACGCTCTTGACACTGAGTGCAGCCAGTGCACCCAAATCGAAAACGCTAATAGTTAAATCCCAATCAACTTTCAACACCTCCAATTTTGCAGGCCTGTGTTATCAGTAAACGCATTAAGCAAATTTGATTTAAACTGGAACCGAATTCATCACTAGTCTCATTGGATGTTATTTCCCTGTTCACTAACATACCTATAGACTTAGCATCTGATAGTGTTGTTAAAAGGTGGGACTCTATTTCCATAGGGACGAGAATTACATTAGATGAATTCATGATTGCATTCAGATTAATATTAAATTCTACAATTTTTGTTTTTAACGGTGTCTTTTACAAACAGAT
>NW_017299999.1:7932-8933 GCF_001594075.2 Trachymyrmex cornetzi | reverse complement strand
AGAGTTAAATTCTTTTACAACCTCAACATGATACCAATTGGACAAATAATAAGACAAGATGATTTTGCGACATAATGCTATAGTCGATTTACACGTTTATACACATTTATATGGATTGCGGCCTTTAATGCGGGACTTACACATTTTCATATTTATAGACAGTTATTATATTACAACCAATGTATTCGTTTTTACGATCTCATAATTTAATTTATTTATTTCTTTGTTTAATCCGTATATTTGAAACGTTATAGAGACGATCTGACAATGTAATTTATTTATTCTTTTTGATTAATCCGTACATTGAAAATGACTCAAACGTAGTCGAAACGTCTGATTTTTGTATTGATTTTTGTATTAAATTGTATTTAAATTATTTATTACATACATATATATTATAATGGTTCTGTGCCCTTTATTATTGATATTGTTTGATTTAATGTGTTTACTGATAATTTAATTACTTTAGAAAAATATACCACGAAAGAAAGGAAAAAAGCAAGATTCACGCGTAGGATATTCATCATTATATCCGCATCTGCGCGTTTTTTTGCTCTGTTATGATAGTCACACCGATATGTTGCGTTTTACATTTACAAATGCGATACATAATCCACACGAAAAATTTTAAGAATATCTTGTAAAGTTTTACTGATACGACTTCTGTAACCATAAATTAATGAAAAGGAGTATATCAGGTATGTAAATATGAAACTGGAATTTATCAATAGATGGCCATAGCTGTCAATGTAGTTGCCGGCAGACGCCATTTTCTTGTTCTGACATCTGACAAAGATTTTCAACTCACAACAATACAAGTTTCATACAACAGTATAGTTTGTAATAGCGTTGAACATGTCGAATTTTGTGCCTGGAAACTACGATTTGCGGACAGCATTGATTTTCTGTTACTATTTGAAGAAAACTGCTGCAGAATCGCATCGAATGCTTGTCGAAGCTTACGGTGAGCATGCTCTTGGTAAATCACAGTGCTTTGAGTG
>NW_017299999.1:3964-7655 GCF_001594075.2 Trachymyrmex cornetzi | reverse complement strand
CTCGCCAGGTACAAAAGAAAGTCATTTCTCCATCGAATTGTGACTGGCGATGAAAAGTGGATATATTTTGAGAATCCTAAGCGTAAAAGATCATGGGTCCAGGCTATCATGGGTAACTCCAGGCGAACCATCGACATCGACTGCAAGGCCAAATCGCTATGGACGGAAGACAATGCTCTGTGTTTGGTGGGATCAGAAAGGTGTGATCTATTATGAGCTGCTAAAACCTGGCGAAACCGTTAATACTGAACGCTACCGACAACAAATGATCAATTTGAATCAAGCTTTGCGTGAAAAACGACCGAAATATCAAAAAAGGCAACACAAAGTGATTTTGCTTCATGATAATGCACCATCACACACAGCAAAACTGGACAAGGAAAACGATTGAGGCGTTTGGTTGGGAAATACTTTCGCATGCGGCTTACTCACCAGATTTGGCTCCGTCCGATTTCTACTTATTTGCATCGATGGGACAAGCACTTGCTCAGCAGCGCTTCACTTCTTACGAAGATGTACGAAAATGGCTAGATGACTGGTTTGGCTCAAAAGAGCAACAATTTTTTTGGCGTGGCATCCACAAATTGTCAGACAGGTGGGAAAAATGTATAGCTAGCGATGGACAATACTTTGAATAAAATATTTTTTATCATTTTCATGCAATAAACGTGTATTTTCTATTAAAAAATTCCGGTTTCATATTTACATACCTGGTACACTACACCTATTACATATTCGTCATGTAACAAAATTTTTTAGAATATTAAAAGTTGATTGCCCTTGTAAGTCATAGGCGCTATTTTAGTAACGAATTTTTATAAAATTATATTCGGTATTCATAGATCAATTTTATTTAAAATAACGTTAAATTATATTTCACATAGCACTCTTTACGTTTCATTGGTTACGTGATATTTTCAGATGTGTGTAAAATGACGTTAAATGTAACATTGGATTATGAATATTGATTTATTATTAATAAATATTAATAAATATTAATAAATAAAGTTGAATAAAAAAAGTATCTTATACTCTTTTATTTTAATATCACAATCACAAATGTATTGCGACCCCATACAGCACACTTTATCCCAAAGATCTTCCTGGGAACATTTCTAGGATGTTAGGACGTTCTTAAGATGTCCTTCTGAACGGTCCTTGCAGATTTATGCTACATGGAATATGACACTTTTTTGACGCTCATCACAATAAAAACCTAATAAGAAATACTTTTTTTCTTATTAGAGAAAAACAAAAGTACTCTTGGCTATTTTTTAATAATAATTACATTAATAATTGACTATAACAATAATAATTTCATTTTCATATTTAATGAAAAATAAAATAAAAATATTATTACTAAATTATGCAAGCGCGAGCGTGGCATGGCAGACAGCGCTTGGTCTATCATGCCAGAGGTCCCGGATTCGATCCTGGTAGGAATCAAAATGTTTACGCTCGTGTCTTCTTTCGGAAAAGGTTAGCAATCTCCCGAGAGTTTCGTTGTCCACAGAAACATCTCTCGAAAAATCCATGTTCAGAACTGGAATTAAAACTGTAGGTTTCATATAAGATTGTAGCAATTGAATAATTAGTGTACGTATCACAAGCGAGAGATGTAATACAGGCTTAACATAAAAAAAATTAAATTATGCAAATTTATAATAAAAATTATAATAATAAAAAATAACCAAATAATTAAATTAAATATATTTATTTTTATTTTATTTTTATTTTTATTTCGTAATGATAATATATTCTTAATGATAAAGTACCAATAAAAAAAATGTAAAGAAAGTATATGTTAAAGATGTCAACCTAAGTGTTCTACCAAAAGAATTCCGTATGTAATGATACTGAAAGGATACTTATACTTTGAATGTTGTGATATTTAATGCTAATTGCATGACAGTGTCGAAAAATACTATACTTGTATTTAGCTTTTAGCCGTGTAATTGTGAAACTTTAATGCGATAGAAAATAAAAATACATATATTTAATAATTAAAAAAGTAAAAAAATATTAATTTTTGGCTGAGATGTAGGGGAGACCGAAGTGAATTGAAACAATGACTGATATTTTGAAATTAATAATACTTCGTTAATGATCGAGCAACAGTATAGTTTCAATACACATAAGAACGTAAAAATGTATTTCTTTCGATTATGAGTTCTGTTTCGATCTACCTCGGTCTCCCCTAGTACAATAAAAAAATGTCTGGTTAAAAAAAGACTCCTTTTCACAATTGAAATAATTTTTTAATTTCTAGGCATCTCAAAATGATAATTTTGATCTTACTTTAATCTTAAGTGACGGCGTTATCGTCCGACCGTGACTTTATTAAAAATAATTTTTGATAAGATAGCGACTATATAAAGTTACGAAATTTTCACTGAAAATTTGAAATCTTAATTTTAGATAGTTGCCATTTTGTTGGAAACTATTATTTTCAAAAAAGCCATGATACCGATCAAATAATCATTTTATAGAAATTAGGAAATAATATTAATTGTAAAGAATTTTTTAACAACACATTTTTTTATATATTATATTGTATATGTCAAAGCGACATCTCAGAAGATTAGCTGCACAAAAGGCAGATATTATTTCCAATAATGTTTTTAATAACAGTTCTTTGCTGAGTAATAATACTAAATGTATAACAAACAGTGATAGATTGTACAATGACAGATTTAAAGAAATAGAATATGATAGTGATACAAAAAATGAAAATAATAATAGTATTATACAACTTGAACAACATGAAGATAACATATTTGTACAATATGAAGATATACGTGAAGATACTGCATGTGATGGACAATCTGCGTCACAATCAGATTTACAACAATCATCTCTAAACATTTCTCGCGATGAATCAAACGATTTTGATAATAAAAGTAAATTATCTTTTGAAAATAATCTTGCAGCGTGGGCTGTTAAGCATCAAATTTCTCATACCGCTCTAAGTGCACTGCTATTAATTCTACAAAAACGTTCATGTTTCTCATCATTTCCTGTAGACGCGCGAACGATATTAAAGACACCAAGACTGCAAGAACTCCGTATAGTTGTTCCAGGAATATTTCGGTTTGTTGAAAGCTATAAAACAAATACTACCTTCTGTTAAAGAAAATATTGATTGCTTAAAAATAGTAATTAACGTAGATGGATTGCCATTAACAAGATCGTCGCAACAACAATTTTGGCCAATACTTGGCTCAATTATTCCAAATGGCAATGTTTTTATGATTGGGCTTTATCATGGTAACGAAAAACCGAATGATGTCAATGATTTTTTGAAAGATTTTGTTGACGAAGCAAAAGAAATATGTAAGAACGGAATTAATATCAATGGTCGACAGATAACATGTCGGATTGCAGCTTTAATTCGTGATACACCTGCGAAATCATTTGTTTTGTGTATAAAAGGACATTGTGGATATTCAAGTTGTATGAAATGTACAATGGAAGGAGACTATATAAGAAATAGGATGTTTTCCACAAATTGACGCACCACTGAGATCTGACGATGATTTTATACAAAAGACTGATGACAATTATCATAAGCCAAATGCAGGGATGGGAAAGTTACTTTGTAAAAGTAATTAATTACAGTTACAGTTTTTCTCTTTCAAAAAGTAATTAATTACCATTACAAGTTATTGACTCTGAAAAGTAATTCGTTACA
>NW_017299999.1:3417-3843 GCF_001594075.2 Trachymyrmex cornetzi | reverse complement strand
TCATGTATCGTTTTACCTTTGTTTTTTACCTAATATTAAACAAGGATAATACACGGGGTCATCAGAGTAATGCCTAGGACAATTAAAAGAAAAAGACTGGCTTAAATTTACATGCTATCCAATTTTATTCAAAAAGACAAAAAAATTATATGGCAAAGACGTTTTTCGTTAAAGTAATATAAACACATATGAATATGAATATGAATACGAAATAGCACACATATACAATGTTTTTTGTGAAAAAAAATTCTTTTTATATTCGGCTAAAAGTTGCAAATAAATTCCAGCACTAATCCAAAATGGTCTACAACCGTTCATTGAGCGCTCTTGTATTTGATTGGCGGATTCCATTAGACCCCAAAATATAGACCAAACAGGTACAAGAGTTCATTGAACGCTTTAATTAAATTTCTTTCATCTGATTAA
>NW_017299999.1:1647-3352 GCF_001594075.2 Trachymyrmex cornetzi | reverse complement strand
AAATATATAAAATAACTATGAAAGTAACTATTAAATTAGTTACTAATTACTTAAAAGATGTAACTAAGTTAAGTTATAATTACAGATGGAAAGAAAGTAACGGAGTTAAGTTACAGTTACTGAAAAAAAGTAACTCTAACTGTAACTTCGTTACAAGTAACGAGTTACTTCCCATCCCTGGTCAAATGTAACGTGTAGTCTGTTAAATATTCCTTATTTCAAACCTGTAACAAATGTGCCCTTGGATTATATGCACTTAGTATGTTTGGGAATTGTGCACAAATTATTGAACCTATGGCTTCATGGAGAACTACGATATCGACTACAATACAGAGCCGTGGAAAACATTTCAATACGTTTAACCACTCAATTAAAGCCATCAATACCTATTGAATTTACATTCAGTACCTATTGAAAAACACGAAAGTTAGATTGTGTGAAATTATGGAAAGCCACAGAATATAGACTAATTATTATATTATTATATACAGGTCCAATAGCATTTAAATCTATAATTAAGAAAAGTGTATATATAAATTTTATGACATTGCATGTTATTATAAGGATTTCGTCTTTAGATAACTTACATGAACATCTCAGCTATGCGCAAGAGCTCATTTGTTTTTTATTAAAACATTTTCAAAACTGTACGGAGTCCAAAACGTATCACATAATGTTCACAATTTGATACATCTTGTGGATATCAAAACATTTGGTTCTCTCGACAACTTTAGTGCTTTTAAGTTTGAAAACTTTTCGCAGATACTTAAAAAGTGTATGCGAAAAGCGGAAAAACCTCTAGAACAAGTTGTGCGGAGATGCACTGAAAAAGAAAATTGCTCACTCACATCAACTGCTTTGCCACTTTGTGAGAGATCCACAGCATTATAATTTACTATTGATGGATCTATTATTCTAAATTGTCACAATCCACAATATAAAGGTGTCAAGTTAAATGGAATGACATTTAAAGTAGACACACTTGCTGATAGTTATTGTGGCTTAAGTTGTGGTGCGATTGTCTGCATGGAAAATGTGGCTTACTGCGCAGAACGGAATATTCCCGTCATTATTGGTCGAGAATTCTTAGAATGGGAAGATCTCTTCAAAATTCCGTGTTCATCTTCCTTATTGGATATCTATTCTGTTCATAACTTATTTGATTTAAAATCATGGCCGATGAAAAATATTGTTAAAAAATATGTTAAATTGCCAAACGAAAATGATAAATTCACCGTTTTTCCTGTTCTGCATACCAATATTTAATTCTTATGTCCATTTATACACAGAATGGCCGAGAAGAGAAACAATTACACCATTGTCGAATTTCAAGATGATCTTCAAATCGTGCCCATTACTTGGCTAAGTACTGATTTGCAAAGATCAAAATGGCCTAAACATTACGTCACTAATAACAGATATAACAGAGCAGTTAAATCTATGGAAACCCGATGAAACTTGGGAAGAACATTCTGTTCTTAAAATATATACGACATGTTGTAAGTAATTGAATATTTTTGCACTTTTGTGTTATACACATACAGGGCCGGAGACTTTGTATTTGAGTGGGTGTTGAGCTCTTGGAATTTTGAACCTAACCTAACCTAACCTAAACTAACCTAAAATACACGTGAAATTGCCGCGTCAAGGGCTTTCTGCCATATTGGATTTGAGTCTAGCTAGTTAAGCTGCTCGCACACAGGTG
>NW_017299999.1:0-1206 GCF_001594075.2 Trachymyrmex cornetzi | reverse complement strand
CAACACCCTATAACCGACTGGATGTTGAGTTCTCAACACCCTCAACACAATAGTCGCCGGCCCTGTACACATATTTATTTTCCATATGTAAGATGAGAAGGTTCCGATAGCGCATGTTTTTTAACATCGCAAATTGACCAATTTAAAATAAAATATTCTCATTGGTAAAGCAATGAAAAGCTACTAGGCACCGGCCAATGTGAGTCAATATGTACTACAGCACTATGTGCTAATGGGACTCTCCCTATAATATTGATACTTTTATTTGTTTTATTATATGGAAAATGATTATGCTTATTATGTATATTATTTTTCAGGCGATTATACAACGGCACAAGAAAAATTAAAGTTTGCCGAGTTATTATCTGATATAAATTCCGACGGAGGAGAGGAAAAATTAAAAAAAACCCGAAAAATTAGGACGGCTAAAACACGTGAATTAAATTATTCAACTGAGGATGCTGAAGACGATGACTCTGACGAAGAAATCTCATCAAACCTTCCAAAAGCTCCAACTGACAAACGAACAGACGTCTATAAACAGACATCGAAAAGAATAACACAATCATGTAAAGGTAAGATATGAACACAATAAAGAATTGAAACAGAATTGGATTTTTTCTGAATAATAAATACTGATTAATGGATATAATCTTTAATATATACGAAAGAACGTCATATTAGATCAAGGCTATTCTTCATGCCTGATAATATTTCTTGTGAATTTATAATTTCCAGTTCAAACAAATTGTGCGCTGATTATTTGTCGGTCTTAAAACACAATCCTAAACCAAGAATAATAAGCTAGAATAATAATATCACAAGTTAAATTGACAAGCAATTTATTGTTATTTCTCCAAAGTTGTAAATAATTTGATGCTAATAAGCCTTAAAAACTGTAAATAATTTCATTTGCGAAAAATATTACTGGGTGTCGATCATGAAACTTTTTCCCTAGAGCGGAAACGTGAAAAAGTGAAAAATTTCACAAAAATGAAAAATTTCACGTGAATTAATTTTGGTAAAGGCAGTTTTGGGGAACTCGGCTGCGACGAACTTTTTTCTGCCAGATTCGTTCATTTCGTGCAAAAATGCATCGAATGAGTTTTTTTTATCAAAATTTGAGATGACGCAGAGTATTCTATACCTTTACCTTAATTTTTATATTAAATTAGTTATAATGGCTGAATGGATTTTTCTTCAAGA
>NW_017299998.1:236835-242062 GCF_001594075.2 Trachymyrmex cornetzi | reverse complement strand
ACTATATCATCCACGTACCTATAGTAGAAAAGCAACGGAAACTTAATGGTGCTCAGCACACGATTCTCCAAATCCTGCATAACTAAGTCGGCTATAATAGGAGATAATGGCGATCCCATTGGAGTACCAAAGTTTTGCTTATAAGATTATTTGATAATTAATGTTTGTTATTTTTGACAATTACTGGTTTCCCAAGAACGTTGGCCTGGAATCCGGGGCTTCCGACCAGTATCTTGCTCCCTACTGTGCTACTGCAACAGCTTCCCAGAGCACTGGTTCTCCTAGGGCCTGATCCTCTGACCTTGAGGCCTCCTGAGTCTTCTCCCTTCCGAGCAGGACTCCTCTTCAGTTCCTCCCCGGAGGGTAGCTAATCCTCTATAGGACGGAACCCACTTGGGCATCCCCTCGTCTTCATGAAGGGAATTCCAGGATCCTCTTGCCTCTTCTCTTGAAGCCTTGCGCTCTTGGTACTTCCTTCTTCGAACAAGGGAGGAGAATTCGACTTTCCGTAGTACCTCTTCGCCCGAGTTCCCGCCTCAGCATTCGCCCAATGTCCCGCGGAAAAACTACGGATCAAAAACCGCGGACGAGGCGATCTTCTTAAAAAAATAAAAAAAAACAGAATTCCTGCCGCCAAACAATATCCTCGCCGAAGTTGCTCCATCCGATGGACCCCTCCGGATACTGCATCTTCAGCTAAATGGGCTTCTCACCGCCGCTAAAATTATCGTACTAAGTGGCAGTACACCAGTTAGCCCTTTCCACATTGAGTAGCGAGGCCACGAAGGTCACAGCTCCGGAGCGAGCCCAGACAGACATTCAGCATTTCTGTAACGAAAGGGAGTTCGCGTAGCTTGCGCTGTCAAATAAATTTGCATTAATAAATTATGTGACACTAAAATAAGGCTCTGTGTTATCGAATTGATACCTACTTAATTAATCTATTTCACGGGCCTCTCAAGATAAGGTACCAACTTATCTGTATGTACAATTTTATTTTTGTACCTGTTCGACTTGCGAATGCAGTAAACAATCACTGAGTTTCGTTTCTACACAGTAAGGACCTTCCCAGCTACTCTACAATTTAGGAGCTTTTCCTCTTACCCTTCGAGGATTGTACAACCAAACCTTTTGTCCTATTTCGAAATAAATCTGCCTGGCCTTTTGGTCATACCAGGTCGTGGTTCGAGAAGACTTAAGATCGACCCGTTTCCTAACTTGATCGTGAACTTCTTCTAACTTTTTCTTTATTTTACTCAAATAATCGTTCCTTGAATTCTCTACTTCAGACTTATAGTAGGAGGATTCCCCCGAAGCAGATCTACAGGAAGTCTAAGATCTTGAGCGAAATATATTTCCACCGGAGTAACACCAGTGGCTTCATGTCTGGAAGATCTATATGCCAAGAGATACATTGGAATCCAACGATTCCAATCCTTTTGATTTTTATCAATGAACTTCGCCAAATAGTTTAGAATCGTCTCGATGTTGACGTTCCACTTGACCATCCGACTGACGATGCAGAGCAGATGTTCTCGTTTTCTTAATTCCGAGTAATTGTGACAATTCCCGAAAAAAATTCTAGATTCGAAATTTCTTCCCTGATCTGTATGGACTTCTAACGGGATCCCATGTCTCGAAATAACCTGACTCAAGAAGATCTCTGCAATGGTCTTTGCCCTGATATTCTTTAAGGGAAATGCCTCTACCCACTTAGTGAAGCAAAAAAAAATCAACGATAACTAATAGATACTTATTCCCTGAAAGAGTTACTGGAAGTATGTCCATTTGAACTCTCTCAAATGGAGCTCCAACGTTGTAAATTTGAAACGGAGTTTTCCTTTCCCTGTCGGGCCCCTGCGCGCAACACAGATTTTGCACGTTCTGCACTAATCCTCCACATCTTGTTTACAAGAAGCCCAATAAAATCTCTTGCGAATTTTCTCCAGAGTTTTATTAACTCCAAAGTGTCCTTCCGACGAAGAATCATGAATTTCCTTTAATATTTCCTGAACTCGCTTCTTAGGGACGATTAGTTGAGTAACAGTGCTTTTCAAATTTGGAGCCTTCCACATTTTATAGAGTGCACGATCCTTGACTTCTAAGGAATCCCAATAGGACCAGTATACTTTGGCGGACGTTTCCTTAGACGCAACCTCCTGCCAAGATGGTCGGATCCCAGTCTCCTTCCCTTGAAGAATAATGGAAATGCCAGGATCCTCTAATTGCTCCTGACGCCAAGTTTCCAGGTTTTCTTCCGACAAAACTATCCTTGAAACAGCACTTCCTATTTTTGAAGCCTCTTTAATTTCTATCCTTGCACAATACTGACACTTCGTATTTGTACAAGGACGTCTGGACAACCCATCAGCGTTCTTATGTAAGACGTTTTTTCGGTAAATTATCTGCAAGTGATACTGTTGTAGCCTCTCCATCCAGCGTGTCAACTGATCCTCCAACTCCTTGAAGAACATTAACCATTTAAGCGATATATGATCCGTTCGTATTAAAATTTCCGACCATACAAATAGTGATAAAATGATTTAATCGAATCAACTATTGACAAAAGTTCACGCCGCCTAACGCAATAATTCCTCTCGGCTTTATTTAAAACACGGCTGAAATAGGAAATAACTTTTTCTCTTCCATTTTGTCTTTGCGACAAGATTGCACCGATTCCAAACTTTGATGCATCTGCATCGAGAATGAACTTCCCCTCCTCGGTAGGAAAAGAAAGAATTGGTGAGGAGGTAAGAGCTTGTTTCGAACTGTTGAAACTGCTCCCACATTGTGCTCATTCCAAACGAATTTCGTTTGATTCTCTGTAAGAACATACAGAGGTTTTGCCAATAACGAAAATCCCTTCACAAACTTACGATAATAAGTGCATAATCCCAAAAAGCTCAAATGTTTTTTATTTCGCGGTATTGGCCACTCTTTTATAGCAATCATTTTATTATTGTGTGGAAATCCCTGCAGCAGACATTGAGTGTCCCAAGTACTTTACTTTTTGACCAAAAAAAGTACACTTTTTAGGGTTAATTTTTAAATTTACTTCCCGCAAACGACTCAAAACTTTCCTCAAATTTTCAATCATTTCTTCAAAGCTTTTACCAAAAATAATAACGTCATCTAAATATACTAAACAACTTTTTGACAAAAGCCTTTGTAAAAACCTGCTCCATCAACCGCTCAAATATGACTAGAGCGTTACACAAACCGAAGGGCATCACTTTAAATTGCCACAATCCATTTCCGATAGAGAATGCCATCTTTTCTCTATCGTCTGGCCGAACTTTAATTTGCCAGTACCCGCTTTTTAAATCTAATGTAGAATACCAAGAATTACCTGCGAGTTGATCGAAGATGTCGTCTATTCTGGGCAAGGGATAAGAATCTTTAGTAGTAACATCATTTAGCTTACGATAATCAATACAAAATCTTATCGTCCCGTCTTTTTTCCTCACTAACACAGCTGGAGACATCCAAGGACTTATTGATTCCTCAATTACACCTTGATTTCTCATGTCCTCAATAATTTTATTAACTTTCTTCCTCATATTAACAGGAATTCGACGAGGGACCTGCTTAATAGGGAGAGAATCTTTTATATTAATTACATGTTCCCCAACCTCACGATTCCCAGCAACAATTTCCTCAGCAAATATTTCATGAAATTCAATAAGAAACTTTGCAAAGAGTTCTTTCTGAGATTGATTTAAATGTTTAGAATCCTTTTCAAACAGAGATCTCAAATTCGATGGAATATTAAAAGACTCTTCCACTCGATAACATTGAATATTATTTTTCACTATTTCTTTTTGACCATAAAAAATGGTCTCAAAGATATTTCCCAAATTAATCTTTTCAAGAAAATCTACACCAAGTATACAACCATCATTAATTTTTGCATTCAACATTGGAATCTCTACTAAATAATTCCCAAGTCGAACTGTTGTATGCATTTTATAATCAATTGCAACTTTCTCGCCCGTAGGATATTTCAAATTACAATTATTTATCTTAACTTTGAAATCATCCGATCCCACCAAGCCATCATTTAAAATAGAAATATCAGAGCCAGTGTCTATTTTAAAGTTCCAACGCCTATTATTTACCTCCCCTTCGATACAGAAATTCATTGAATTATATTTAAATCTATTTATCCTGAGAAAGAACATTGATTACTGACAAGATTACATTGATTATCAAAATTATCAGAACATTGCTTATTTACACTATTAATAAATATTTCTCGGGGTTTTCTCTATCTCAGTCGAACTCACCCCGCACAGCTCGACTAATTCTTGTTTATCGAACTGCCTGGACATTTCGATCGGAAATGCCCCTCTTTACCACATTCCCAGCACTCCTTTCGACTTCCATTTCCTCTCTTAAAAATACTTCCTTTTTCAAATTTTGTAAATTTATTTTTATTAAATTTTCCTTCCTTTTCTTTATTATTTAAATTTATTTCCCCTTTATCAGAATTGCCAAAATTCTTTTCTTTCTTTTTTACAAAATTAAAATTATTCTCTTTCTTATATTGAAAACTATTTTCCTGTATTAATTTAATTGCCTTTGCCCTTACGACCACAATTCTCAAAGATGTCGATCCTTCTAACTGAAGCGCTCTCTTCACAAATCCGTCGGATAAGGTGGAGACAAATTGCGCGCACGCGATCTCATCGCGTATTAAATTAGAACATTCCGGATATGCTAACTGAGAAAGTCTTTCGATATCCGAGCCGAAAGATGCAATACTCTCTCCAAATTTCTGTTTACGATTTGTGAATTGAGAATAATAATTTTGTAACGACTGCGCTTCGCCGAAACGTAACTCTAACCGTGATTTTAATACTGAAAAATCTGAATTTTCCAGGTTTGTATGCCTTCCAACACCGCACGCGCTTTTCCTCTCAAGCAAGATGCTAAAACGGCAGCTTTCGTCTCCATTTCCCAACGATTTGCACGAACGATCAAATCAAATTGAGCAAGGAATTCCCTGAGAGGAGCACTTCCGTCAAATGTGTCCGGCTTCCATTTGACGCTTATTTCCCCACGAAGCGAACCACGCAATTCCACACGCTCACGCGTATTCATATCACTCCCGTCGCCCGCAGGAAGTCGTGTAATGTTACGCGAGGCACACGATTCAACGAGCTCTTGAGCGTTCGTGCCATTCCTGCCGCCCGCGGAAAAACGCGTCACTTCGCGATCGCGCGCG
>NW_017299998.1:232460-233237 GCF_001594075.2 Trachymyrmex cornetzi | reverse complement strand
CGCGGCCGACTCGATGCCGGTAGGTGGGGGTAAAAGTGGTGGGGCTGGATTCCGTGTTGCCGGGGAGCCAAATGTGCATCACTGCTCTCATCTTCGACTCTCACCCCACCTCCCCCCCCCTGCATTAGGTGCGCACGACTCATAATAAGTACGTAAAATTTATTAAGAATATTGTAATATGGGTGTGCGTGTTTATAGATTACAAAATTATTGAAATAAACTTAAAATATTTCTCAAAAATGATCATTTTTAAACATGATGGCATCAGTATATAGCCATTCAGCAAATTAACTAATTACTAATGCCTATTATTATATATAAAGATTCTTTTATATTTTCTCAAACTTAACTTTTTTTCAAAAAATAATGTAAAAATTCAATGTGTAATTATTTTTTATACACAAATTGATTATTTCAATCGATTAATTAACATCAAAGAACAAAAGTTAAAAAATAGATAATCAAAATTGGGTTCTTGAAATATTAAAATAATATTAAAAAGAATAAACGGGCAATTAAAAACCCTTAAGCACGGTAATTAATGCGATTATAATTTTAATAAAGTTTTCATTCTTACATAGATATAATGATTGAACGTTTTGATTCAATTTGAGCCATCATCAGCATTCTGGCAAATTTTGGATTCTTGGAGTAACATCAAATAGTCCTACAAATAGTAACAGTGCAGCATCAAAAATCTTTCAGATTACCAAATCTAGAGTGCGTAACTATCAATTAGCTGTTTAACTAAGTGTGAGGTTAAGCTGAAAATAAGAA
>NW_017299998.1:230425-231003 GCF_001594075.2 Trachymyrmex cornetzi | reverse complement strand
AAAACCGCTGCGTTACATTTGCCGTATGGGGCCGAGCATTGTCCTGCATGAATATAAAATTTCAACGTAACAGATGCTGCAGAGGCAAAACTTGAGGTCAGAGAACATTATTCACGTAGCGAATAGCTGTCATTGCTGGAGGTGGCAAAATTACTAATTCAGTTCGTCTCGTCATCGAAATGCATCCCCATACCATCACTGAACCGCCGTTATGAGCTCTTATTCGCATAACGCAGCGTCGATCATAACGCTCCCCTTGTCGGCGCCAAGTGCGTATGCGAGCATCGTTGCCGTAAAGGCAGAAACGCGACTCGTCCGAAAAATAAACGTTTCTCCATTGCCTCGCGGTCTAATTTATGTGATTTTGAGCAAATTGAAGACGAGCCTGACGATGTGCCAGTGTAAGTCTTGGCATCTGTGCACGAGAGCGAGAACGAAGACCCATCTCTCTTAAGCGACGACGAATCGTTTGTTCGCTGACATGATGTAAAGTAGGAACTTCACGTCGAATATACCTTGCAGTAATCGTTCGTCTTCTCAAAACGTGGCGAACAATTTCTCGATCTTGTCGAACTGTT
>NW_017299998.1:226346-228911 GCF_001594075.2 Trachymyrmex cornetzi | reverse complement strand
CTGTATGTTTCGATTCAATTCGAACCATCTTCAGCATTCTTGCAAATTTTTGATTCTTAGAATAACATCAAATAGTCCTACAAATAGTAATAGAGTACAGCTTGGAAAATTTTTTAGATTACCAAATCTAGAGTGTATAACCGTGAATTAACTGTTTAACTAAGTGCGAACTAAAGCTAAAAATAAGAAATAAAGAATAGATTGTAAAATAAATGTTAAAATAAGAATAAAAAATTTTTTTAGTAAAATATAGATAAATAGGTATAAATGTTAAAAATAATTATTAACAAAAGTTAAATATTGTTATAAATGTTATAATATTGTACAATAATGTTTTATAAAACGATGTATAAGTACATTTTTTACTCTGATTAAAATATAATATTATAATCAAAATATGTGGACATAAAATATAAATAAATAAATATAACCTTTGAGATTTTTAAATTACCTGTTACTTCTTCTAAATCAATTTTCTATACAATAATTAAAATCCTTGTTTTAATCCTTCTTTCGATTATTTTAATTTTTTTATTTGTAAAAAAAATTAAAATTTTTATTACAAACTTGATATTTTTCTAAAACACTAATGTAAAAATTATTCTTGTAATAATTTTTTATACACAAATCGATTAATGAACATCAAAAATAAAAGGGAAAAAACAAATAATAAAAGTTGGGCTCTTGATATATTGAAACAATATTTTTTTTTAAAAACCGGGCAATTAAAAGTCTTAAAGCACAATAATTACGATAATTAGTAATTGTCAAGGTAGTACAGTATATCTTTTATCGTGATCAAAATATAATATTATAATCAAAATATACGAATATAAAATATAGATAAATAAATATAACCTTAGAGATTTCTAAAGTTACCTGTTACTTCTTCTAAATAAATTTTCTGTATAGTAATTACAATCCTTGTTTAATCGTATTGAATGCAGGATTTATGGTGAATACTTGTCACATCTCGTACGATACGTTAGATATTGTTTTGTAGAGACAATGATATTGTTTTGTTAATTTACTAAATTTATATATAATTATGTATAAGGATTTTTTTATATTCACCCAAATTTAATTTTTTCTGAAACAAATAATATAAAAATTATCTTTGTAATTATTCTTTACACACAAATTGATTATTTCAATCGATTAATTAATATCAAAAAATAAAAAAACAAATAATCAAAATTGGGCTCTTGAGATATTACAGTAATTAAAAGAAAAAATGGATAATTAAAAGTCTTAAAACACGCACTGAGAAAAATGTCCGTTCAAAAAGTAACAAACGGATATTTCCGATTGATTTTGATTGGATTTATAAGACTATCCGATCAAATTTTAGGACAATCCGATTCAATTTATCGGATTTATAGGACTATCCGATAAATTTGATCAGATAGTCTTATAAATCCGATCAAAATCAATCGGAAATATCCATTTGTTACTTTTTGAAAGGATAAAGCGTTCGAAATTTTTCTCATTGCGGTAGTTAGTGCGATTATATTTTCAACAAAGTTTCAATTCTTACATAGATGTAATGACTATGTTTCGATTCAATTCGAACCATCTTCAGCATTCTTGCAAATTTTTGATTCTTAGAATAACATCAAATAGTCCTACAAATAGTAATAGAGTACAGCATAGAAAATTTTTCAGATTACCAAATCTAGAGTGAATAACCGTGAATTAGCTGTTTAACTAAGTGCGAACTAAAGCTAAAAATAAGAAATAAAGAATAGATTGTAAAATAAATGTTAAAATAAGAATAAAAATTTCTTTAGCAGAATATTGATAAATAGGTATAAATTAAAAATAATTATTAACAAAAGTTAAATATTGTTATAATATTGTACAATATATAATATTGTTATAATATTGTACAATATATTGCATAATATTTGTACAATAATGTTTTGTAAAACGATGTATAAGAGAAAAGATAGTACATTTTTTTACTCTGATTAAAATATAATAAAATCAAAATATATGGACATAAGATATAAATAAATAAATATAACCTTTGAGATTTTTAAAATTACCTGTTACTTCTTCTAAATCAATTTTCTATACAGTAATTAAAATCCTTGTTTTAATCCTTCTTTCGATCATTTCAATTTTTTTTTATTTGTTAATTTGCTGAATTTATACGTAATTATGTATAAAAATTTTTTTATATTTTCACACACACATCACACACACACACAAACTTGATTTTTTTCTAAAACACAATAATGTAATAATTATTCTTGTAATTATTTTTTTATATACAAATTGATTATTTCAATCGATTAATAAACATCAAAGAATAAAAGGGAAAAAACAGGTAATCAAAATTGGGTTCTTGATATATTAAAACAATATTTTTAAAAAATCGGGCAATTAAAAATCTTAAAGCATGGTAATTACGGTAATTAATGCAATTATATTTTCAACAAAGTTTGAATTCTTACATAAATATAATGATTGAATGTTTCGGCTCAATTCGAGCCATATTCAGCATTCTTGCAAATTTTTGATTCTTAGAGTAATATCAAATATTCTGACAAATATTAACAG
>NW_017299998.1:221655-225191 GCF_001594075.2 Trachymyrmex cornetzi | reverse complement strand
TTCTGCGATGCGAAGTCGCTCTGCGTTTCTCGGTGGGCTACCTCAGGTCGGCTCAGCGTTCCTCGGTGAACTCTCGGAACAGGCTGGGTCTGCGTTGCCTTTGTAGATAAGTCATTCGGAGATCTAGGTAGCGGAGACAGGAGCTGCGGCGGTACTGGATAGCGGGGAGACAGAGGTCTCCTAACCCTCGGGTCGTTTCTGGCCAGGAGGAAGCTCGGAGGTCTTGTGAAGACCGGCGAAGAAATCTCCACCTTAAGTAGCCACCAGGTCACTGGAGGGGATGTTGATTCGCCCTGTTGCTTGGTTGCCGTTGAATATCTCGGTGCAACCTCTTGAATCTGCGACGGCTCGCTGGATCTCGCCGAGGAAGGTTTCTTCCACAAGGGAATGATCCGTGATCGACGAGAGACAGGTTCCACGGTTACACCACAAAAAAGGATAATGCTCTTGCGGTATATTGCAAGAGACAAAAATCGAGCCGTTGGCCATGCCTTTATATAGTCGTTCAGAGATTTACGAAATACGAGAAAATCTGCCGAAATGCGCCTTCTATTAATTTCTTAAGAAATTAATTTTTTCCGAATCACTTCAAGTAGGTCTTGCAAACAAATGCATCCGCATGAAGTTTGTTCCGTTCGAATCGTTCGAAATATGTATGTGGTGTCAAATAGACCGCCACACAATTTTTGAATTTTTGTTTTTGTGAGTCTATTAAATTAATTTGTGTATTATTAAATGCCTTTATCTTATCGTATGTATAAAATAAGGAAAGGGATTATTTATATATTTCTTTATATATATAATTTTTAATTTGTTTATTATCACGTTGATTTCCTAAATAAACTCTTAATGCTTTCCAAGAACGTACTCGTGAAAAAGCAACATAAAGTTGCCCATGATTAAAAACATCTTTTTGAAGATCTACTTTATTTTATTGGAAATTGTCTTCTCTTAAAAGTGAAAGGATATACATTTTCACAATAGAGCGTTATACGATTCAAAAAAACAATATCTCCTATTTTATCACCTGTTAAAATTTTGCATTTTAATAGGTGATCAGCTAGCTCTATAATTATTAATCTCGTCCCATTACAAAGACCTTCGTTAATACTAAGGTTTCTGATTAACATAATAACACAATTTGGTTTTAAACGCAATTCATAAGGTGGAAGACATGATGGAGATAAAGTATTTAAATATTCTGGTAACAAAACTTCATCAATTTCATCATTATCACTACAATTTTCAGTACTATCTATACTTGTATAAATTCGTTCTTCAACTGTATCTAATAATTCAACAACTCGTTTATTAATTTCATCAACATCAATATTTCTCGCAGAAAGGATTGCACATTTTTCCAATTTATTAAATTCTTTATTTTGTATTATATCGCCATAAATATCTTGTACAATATCGGTATCAGTGGATGTGATACAACAATCAGGAAGTTCTATATTATCATTAGAATCATTTAATATACCATCTCCTATATTTAATAGAAATTTTGCAAATTCAATTTCTTCTGGAAGAACTCGCATATTTTCTGTTAAAGAAAAATTTATAAAATATTTCCAAGTAGAACTAAATTTTATTGAAAGATTTATGATTTCACTTCGAGTACCATGTATTTTTATGGGGAGAAGTTGTCTAAAATCACCTCCTAATATAATAATTTTTCCACCAAAGGGTAAATCATTATTCATGATATCACGTAATGTACGATCCATAATTTCTAAAGCATATCGTGGTGCCATTGGCACTTCATCCCAAATAAAAATATCTGTTTCTTTCAAATAATGAGCTTCCTTGGATTGAATTTTAATATTAGATGATGAATCAACAAATAACGGAACTGGTAATCCAAATGTTTTATGAACTGTTCTTCCTCCTGGCAATAACGTCGCTGCAATGCCCGTAAAAGCCATTGTACAAATATGTTTATTTCGAATTTTGACTAAATGATAAATAGTCGTATATATAAATGTTTTACCAGAACCACCTGGACCATCAATATAAATACAATTATTACTACGATCATTAGTATCTAATTTATTTAATATAAAATTTACTATTTCTTTTTGCTTATCATTTAATTGTTCATATTGTCTATTACCAATTTCCATATTTTCTTCAAGTGTCGTATAATTATTCTCTATATTATTTTCTATTAATTGTTCCATTTGTGGAAAATTTGCAAAACTTTTATCTTCAGCATTAAGCATAGTATTAATTTGTATGTATGCTTTTTTTGTCCTTCTAATAGTCCAAAGTGTCGAATATAATTTTCCGACAATGCTACTTTAAAATTTTCCCAGAGTTCTTCAGGATGTAATGATTGACAATATAATAATATAAGTACAAATAATCTACGAATTTGTCTTGGCATCATCCATCCAACAGCTTCATTCATAGCTCGTTTCCATTCATCATCGCCTTCAATCAAACCTAAAGCTAAACATGCCGTTGAAAACGATTGAGAACTATAAATGTATATTCCGCGTTATTATTTATTTAAGAAAGAGAAAATCAATGGAAGAAATATTTCGCGTTGGGTAAAACGCAAAAGTCATTATAATTGTATAGGACGAATGTATTCCGTTAGTTCAACACAAATAGAACTATTTCATTTACGACTATTATTACTCACTGTAAAGGGAGCTACAAGTTTTGATGATTTAAAAACTATAAATGGAGAAGTATTACATAGTAATACAGCTAGTATTACTACATAGCTCCTTTTACAGTGAGTAATAATAATCGTAAATGAAATAGTTCTATTTGTATTGGACTAACGGAATACATTCGTCCTATACAATTATAATGACTTTTGCGTTTTAATAATAATAATAGTATCCTGGGAGGCAGCCCCTAATTGGGCCCACCAATGACACGCAGACCAAGTCCATTGTGTCTTCCCAGCCGTACTAACCCCAGGTCAGCTCAAACTAGTCTTCCTCCAGAAGCGAAGGAGATCCCTGACCTGAAGTTGACATACCTGCTCGGGCTCGAGGAATATTGAGCCCAGTAAAAGCCGCCTGTATCCAATATACGCTGGACATTCGCACAACACGTGGAGAGTAGTCTCTTCCTCATGTCCACACTTTCTGCACTTCGGGTCGCCGCTAAGCCCCAGCTTGTGCAAATGATAGTTGGTGAAGCCATGACCCGTGTAAATCTGCACCGCTAGCCTGGCTTCTCCTCTTCTTAAGGCCCTAATGTTCTTAGCAAGGTCCCTACTGGGCACTTCCCCCAACAGGTCCCATGCCTGCCGACATTTGGTCCTTGTTTCTTCCATCCAATAGCTCATAAGGCGGTCGCGCAACCAGTCTCTTATTCTCGCCTTGCCCCTGCAGCCTGACAATCCAAGGGCCGGTTCCGGCCCCACTAATCTAGCTGAAGAGCCGCTCCTTGCTAGCTCATCAGCGACCTCGTTCCCCTTGATTCCCGCGTACCCCGGGACCCACACGAGAGCAACGTCATTGCCCGCGGCCAGCCTGTTCAATGCATCCTTGCACTCTCATACCAGCCGCGAG
>NW_017299998.1:218773-221040 GCF_001594075.2 Trachymyrmex cornetzi | reverse complement strand
AGCAGTCTAGGCCGGAGCACAGCCGTGTATAGCCAAAGCACCCTGTCCGGCTGAAGTCCCCAGGTTTGCCCAAAGGTTCTTCTGCACATCCAGAAATATGTGCAAGCCTTCCTACACACCGCCTCTAGGTGCAACTTCCAATTTAGTCTTTTATCCAAGATAACTCCTAGATACTTGACTGACGTCTCAGGAGTCAGTCTGACCCCTTCTAAAACAGGCCCCTCTACGGAGCCCATTTTGTATTTGTGGGTGAAGATTACCAGACTTGTCTTATTCGGATTAACCGATAGACCCGTCCTCTTACACCATTCTTCCACTACCCCCAGAGCCCCTTGTGTGAGCTCAAGGAGCGTTTCCAGGAAAGGGCCTCCTATCAGGATCGCCAAATCATCAGCATATCCGATAGCCTTGAAGCCCTTATCATTAAGCTCTTCAAGCAGCCTGTCCGCTACCAAGCACCATAGGAGTGGCGAGAGGACCCTCCTTGGGGGCAATCCCTCCCCACCCATCCTTCAACACTCACCGTTCCTAGTAATGTCGTCACTTGACGTCCAAGCATTCCTTGGATCCACTTCACCAGTTTCACCGGAACGCCCCGCCTTGCCGCCTCAGCACACACAACTTCGTGTGGGGTGTTGTTGAAGGCCCCTTCAATATCCAAGAAGATGCCTATCAAAAAGCCCCCTTGCTGGAGCTGCTTCTCTATCCTGTGGACGACCGTGTGGAGAGCCGATATGCTCGTGTGGCCAGCCCGGTAGGCGTGCTGCTCTGCATGCAACGGATACCGAGCCAGCACACAATCCCTAATGTAAACATCGACCAGCTTTTCCAATGTCTTAAGAAGGAACGAGGTCAAGCTGATCGGTCTGAAGTCCTTCGCCGTGACGTACTCCGCTCGCCCCACCTTGGGGATGAAGACGACTCTCGCCTCCCTCCACGCTTGGGGGGTATACCCGAGGGCCAGACATGCTCTCAGCACCTTTGTAAGGGACCCGATAACCTGCTCCAGCCCTCTCTGAAGGAGAGCCGGGAACACCTGATCGGGCCCCGCCGACTTAAAAGGTCGGAAAGAGCCAATCGCCCATCTGACCCTAGTTGGCCTCACAATTTCGGCCGCTAGTTTCCAATCGCTGCCACGTGCCCTGAAGAGGCCCATGTCAGCTTCTCCGCACCTATCCGCATCCCTCCGGAAACCAGGAAAACTAGTCTCCAGAAGATGCACCAGTCATTTCTCTCCCGATACCATGGTGCCGTCCGACATTCGGACCGCTTCCAACGCTGCCTCCGGGTTCTTGGATAGAAATCTGCAAAGCCTGGTGGTGGCTGGCATGCCCTCCACCGACTCGCAGAAGTCCCTCCAGCTCTTCCTCTTCGCCTCCACCACAGAGTCTCTGTACTCCTTCTGGGATCTCTTATAAAGATCCCAGTCAGAGGGTCGGCCCGTGTTCCTCGCCTTGTTCCAAGCCCTTCGAGCCTTGACCCTAAGACCCTGCAGTCGTGGGTTTCACCAAAGAGTTCCCCTGTTGTTTGTCACCGTGCTGGCCGGGCAGTTCGCTTTGTAAGAGCCAATCAGAGCCCTCTGCAGATAATCCACACAGAGCTCTAACTCCTCCGCCGTGCCGTACTTCTTGGGAAAGTCCCTGAGGTTGATTCCCAGGTCCCTCTGATAGGATACTCAGTCTGTCCTCTTTGGATTCCTGACCTTCTTTACCTCCACTTTGAGATCTGAAAGTCTAAAGGTTATTTGCCTGTGGTCGGAGAGCGAGGGCTCATTCGACACCTTCCATTCCCTCACCTTTCGCACGAATCCACGCGAGCAGAGAGTGAGATCTAACACCTCAATTCTCTTCGCCGTGCAAAAGGTGGGTTTATTACCTCTGTTCAGAACTTCCAGGTCAGTAGTTACCAGGTACTCCAGCAACCTCCTTCCCCTTTCGTTCGTTCCAGTGCTTCCCCATATGGTATGATGCGCGTCGGCGTCGCATCCTATCAGTAATGACAATCCCTCCCTCTGGCAGAGATTCACCAATCTGACTATCTCCAGCGACGGCACTTCTTCTCCGTGCGGGAAGTAGGCCGAGCAGATGACGAGCTTCCTGGCATCCCCAGCGCTGCTAACCGCTGTCACCTCCACTGCCGTCAGGTCCCTGGAACATACTTCAGGCAGGAACCGTGCATCTAGCCCCTTAACCGTTATGCACGCCCTAGGCCTCTGTTCGGTGGGAGCTTTAAAAAGCTTCCCACATGCTGCCACCCCCCTGACACAT
>NW_017299998.1:218212-218707 GCF_001594075.2 Trachymyrmex cornetzi | reverse complement strand
CCGAGGCTCCTTTGCTGTGATGCAGGTTAATCTGTGTAACCCCTATCACCGACCAGCCCATTATACAAGCTAGTCTTTAGATCGGGGCTCCTCCTTGTTCCCCCCCTCACCATGAGATTGAGTCACCTTAACGGTGATCTGCTCGATCCCATAGCATAGCTTGGAGTCCCGCCCCTTCAGCTTGAGGACGCTGGACTCCAAGATGCCGAAAACATAGTTCCTCCCCTCCGGGGAAGCACCCACGTTTTCGGCAAAGACGCGCCAGTTCAGAGCGCCGATGCCTGGATTCTGCCTCTCCAACAGCGCCAGGACGGCAGCCGCAGGCCTCGGAGGACCCGGAACCCAGACTACCGCCCTGTGCCGCCTCTGGAGCTCATCCAAGCCCACCACTCTGAGCTTGGCGCCCTCCCACGGCACCATGCCCCCCACCCGGCCTACCAGCCAGTTAAGGGATGCCGCGTCCTGTCCTCTATCGATGACTGCCCCATTCTTGAG
>NW_017299998.1:216610-217670 GCF_001594075.2 Trachymyrmex cornetzi | reverse complement strand
CCCTTTCGAGCCCTCGGTTACCTCTTGTATGTTTAAATTTTTTAAATCATCCATGCAAGTCCCACGAGTAGCTAGGAAACGACTATGTCCACCCACGCAGAGCCCCGCATGCGTGGGTAAGGCTAGATACTCTGGGGTTTCGCCCCAGAGGCATCGATCACGACACTGCTCCCCCAGTGCCACGCAGCCTTCACCTCGATGGCTTCCAGCTTGGCTTGGGAGGCTGGTCCACGGCAACGGTCTTCCCGAACCCATGCAGGGCTTTACACCTGGAGGTCCGTTTATAACCGTCACTACCCGGAGGTACCTCCAGTCACACACGGGGTTTTACACCCGGGAGACCGGGCACCCCTCCGGGCGTCCTCCTATCCACCACCTGGAGACGCGCCCGATAGGTAGCCCAACCCACGGGCTTTTGCGTTTTACCCAACGCGAAATATTTCTTCCATTGATTTTCTCTTTCTTAAATAAATAATAACGCGGAATTTCTTCATGTAAATACTATCTTGCTTCTTCATCGCGAGAATTTAAATTAAAATAATCAATTAACATAGTAACTTGATTCATAGCAGTCGTCATTGCTTCTTCAACTGTTTCATTTTCAATTATAACATTTTGTTCATTAGGAAGATGAATTGGCAAACGTACTATAGTATGACTTTTATCTTGTAATTTTTTTTTTCAAGTATTCGCCAACTAGCTTCTACAGGTCCAACATAACGAGTTTCTATATAATTATGTATTTCATCATGATCAATAATTATATTTTCTGTGATTGGTTCAATTCTTATAGCGGCAACATCGTGACCTTTGTAAATATATTTATACAAATATTTAACCGATTTGATACTTGAAACTATCTCAACATTTATATAACAATTAAAAATAATTGATAAAATAGGACAATATGGTACTACATAACGATTATCAACCATATATCCACCAGGACGTTCAAAACTTCTATCATTATCTCTTCGATGATAATAAGGATAAGCATCTTCATTCATTCTAGTTTCTTCAAGATATGATTTTGGATAATGTTTTGAACATTTTCCATTTA
>NW_017299998.1:214720-216129 GCF_001594075.2 Trachymyrmex cornetzi | reverse complement strand
ACTTCTAGTTATTCGTTTATTACTATTTAATTTCGTTAAATTACAATGCCATCCTTGAGTACCATGTGAGTAAAATAATGGATATATCCATGGTTCAATATTTGGATCCGTAGTACTAACATTTTGTAAAGTTTTGGTATTCTTATTACGTATTGTTACATAAGATTCTGGAATTTCTCCATCAGCATTAGTTAGAAAAACAGCTGCAACTTCATTAGTCCTTTGAACATTATATCGACCTCGATTCATACCGGGTTTTAACGTAAATAATAATTGTAATTCTGGTAATAATTCTCCAGATTCTCTTTCTAATCGTTGTTGATTTTCTAATTCTTCACCCATCATTTGATAAGATTGAGCAAATACATTAGATTCTCGCATTATACCTTCAAGATTTTGTATAATTTCAAAATCTATTTCTGAATTTTCTGTAAGACGATAATTTATTGCTTCATTAGAATCTATAATATAAAAAGCTGACCGTAAGTTGGGTTTTCATTCTGAACAGCATATAATGCTGTATTTATTTGATAATTTTGTCCTTGTATTTTAAAACAATATGGACCTGATCGCCTACTTTGAAAATTAACCAAATTAGCATTAAATGATGCAAACGAAAATGAACTATTGTAACTACGAATATACTGGAAAAAATTACTGGATTTTGCATGATTATTTTTTAAATAAATTATAAAGAAATTGTGAAGGTAGAAGTAATGGTTCCAAATAAACTGCACCATGATTACAACAATCATGAAATGAATTTCCCTTATTAGATACTTTTTCAGCTACAAAATGTTTTGCATTACAATGAATACAAAGTACATTCATAGATCCAATATAATGTTCACTTATATCATTCATAGATATTATATTATTAATATTTAAACATAGATACCCTTTTTTACGTGATCGATAATGAGTCTGATATATTGATTGAGAATATCTTGTTGTAATATTTATAGAATTTTCTTGAATTGTTTCGTCGTTTAGAGTTACTGTAAGATTAGAATGTATTTCACCATTAATATAAGAGATAATATAAGATCTGATATTAGGATTTATTTGAACATCGTCCCTATTTAAAGTTTTCATACTTTTTATTAGCGCCACATGACGTTCGAAAGTACATGCGATTACGAACATTTTGAGCCCTGAAACGATTTTTTTGGTCGTAACACATTTTGGGCATCGCTCTGTCTCAGTTGACGTGGAATGTCCCATATAAATATATTTCTATTTAATAAAAATTTTTTAATAATTGCTTTAATAATTGCTTAAGTAAAATATTAGTAATATTAAAATATTATTAGTAATATTATGTTATAACAATTAAATTATATTTATATTAATTTATTAATTAATAATCATTAATTAATAATTAATAAAGATATTTTCTTTATTATAAT
>NW_017299998.1:212840-213152 GCF_001594075.2 Trachymyrmex cornetzi | reverse complement strand
GATATATTCATTATATTAAAGATATTATAATTTAATTCATTCTTATATGTACAAAAATGTTACAATATTGATAATTATTTAGAGTTCATATTAATGTAATAATTTAAAATTATAATAATATATTTAGTAACATATAATAAATACTAAGTATAAGCATATTCAAGCCTACGACGGTCAAAGCTGTAATAATTCTGTTTTAAAGTAATAACTATTTATTAATTACTTAATGATTATAACAAATTATGACGTTTGTCACGTCCTGGGGCGCGTGTGTGCGGATGCCCCTCGGACGCGGCGTGGGCTCATCCGACG
>NW_017299998.1:211894-212785 GCF_001594075.2 Trachymyrmex cornetzi | reverse complement strand
GTTAAGGAGGGAGGTTGACTATCACAAAATAATCACGTAGAAATCTTAATTTTTACAGCGACAGTTGGTTCGGAGTAGGATGAGCGGTAGGGGGCTCTGAAGGGGGCTCTTGCTCTCCGCTCGGAAGGCCGGCCAGGGCTCTGTCTTGAGCGACTAAAGGGCAAGGCTAGGACACTCTGGAGGCCCTGAGAGGGGCTTCCTAGAACGGATTTCAAGGAATGAGAGTTAAGAGGAATGCCTCGGCGGCCCTGAGAGGGGCTTCCTAGGCCTGGTTATAGGTGACTGTCGCCCCGGAGGATAGGGAGCCTGGCGCGGTTTTCATGCGCAACAACGCGCGAGGTTTCCCGCTCCAGATTCACTAGATTGCAACAGTAATTGGACGTCACAGACGTTACAGGCGCTCCGAATCGCGTTAATTTCGCCCGAGAGAAAGGCAGAGTGAAAGAAGAAGATAAAGAAAGACAAAGATAAAAGAAAATAGATTTTAAACGTTTTATTCCGCTTGGATTTCTGCTAAAGAGATATATACTAGATATTGAATATAATGACTGAGATTTTACTGGTTCACACCCGGTAGTTAGAAATTTAATGTTTATACGAATGGAGAAAAGTACGTCTAACGGAAGTGCCACATGCAACTCACTTTTCGTCGAGATATTGTTCGGCTATCCTTGAGTATGCCTGTTTGCCCGATGGCCTCAGGATTTTCGCAGATGCACTCTGCTTGTATGGACGCCCCTCAGAACAACTCCAACAAGCACTCACAGTTTCGGCACTCCGATAACGCAACTTCGAAACCTCACTGATCGCAACTCTAATAATCGAAACCTTGACTAATGGTCGAAACTATATTGGTCGGTACTAAGCTGAGCGAAACTAAGCAGAGACTAA
>NW_017299998.1:202343-209278 GCF_001594075.2 Trachymyrmex cornetzi | reverse complement strand
ATTAAGATATTGGACGAAGAAAGAATATTGAATAAAAGACTCATATCAGAAATGATTTTTATTTAAAAACAAAAAAATAGTTTAAATATACAGTCAGACACGAATTTATTACACAAAGCTTATGACAATTTATTTATTAACAATTGGTTGATTTTACTCTCTTCAATATTTCCCTTATTTATGGTTATTTGCTACGCGCAGGATCGGCAACTATAGTGTGGAATCGTGGAGCACTCCACACCCAAAATTTTGCTTATATAGCTCGGTAACTATAGTGTAGAAATCCATGGAAATCAATGGAAATTCAAAGCAATCCAAGAATTGGATTAAAAATCAACTCTGAACTTTTTAAAATGTTGTACACGGAAACCGACCGATATTTAATTGTGATGGCAGTACAATTAAAATTAAATTAAAATTAAATTAAAATTAAATTATATTTTTAAAAATTGTGGATTATTAATAAAGCTACGTTCGAACACATCACCCAAGTACTTTTGTATACCATTTTATCCTTGTTGTTCACCCAATGCTGGATCAACAACAACTAATCAGACTTAATAAACAGAGAAAAAACGTTCGTCCATTTATTTGTCTCTCACTTTACTCATGTTTCTACCCCCACCACCGCCATCGGTGGTTCAATCTATAATAATGCACTACAAATCTATTTAATAATCTATTAAGTTAAAATTTGTTATTTAATAATTTATTATGTTAAATCGTAAAGAAAATATATGATTAAACGTTAGACCTTAAACTTACGTGATTTTCGTTAATAAGAGTGTAAAATTGACATGTCATCTGTCAATAAATGCAAACATAAAAACGAAAAAGAAAAAACATACTTTAAAAGAAAATACTTTTGTCCCTTTACAACTATAGTTATTGGAACAAAATTGTATTTTTAATATGACAAAATTGTAATGACTCAAAATACATTCAAACTCATTTTCTGGAAAGCTTTGTTTTTTGAGTCATTACAGTAAATGAGCAATATTATTTTATATTACATTTTACATTTTAATGTGAAATAATACTGTCGGTTATTTGACTATCATGTAATTAATAATTAATGACATAGGACACATATTCGGAAGGTACGTTGTCAACACTATTACGTCATTATATCTTTATCATTATATGTAAAACAAGAGTCATCTGTTAAAACGTTACGATACATTTAAAGTTCACGAATGATACACACTAATATAATTTATAAGATAGAATATGTAAAGAATGTGACACAACATATGTGGTTAAATGGGAATATATGAAATGTATAACATATGTCACTCACTTTTGTTATTTTCGTCTCATTTCGCACTGTTAGATATCAAAGGATTAATGGGACCCAATTCCTTGAATTAAACAACACTTTGTTATTTAAAGGAATTAGGTTCCATTATTCCTTTGATATCTAACAGTGTGAAACGAGATGAAAATAACAAAAATGAGTGATTTATTAGAATATTTATAATTTCATTGTCAACATCTGTTCACTGTTGTAATTTTTATCTCGTTTCATGATATATAATCGATCCTCTTGTTTTACATATAATGATAAAGATATAATGACGTAATAGTGTTGACAACGTACCTTCCGAATGTATGTCCTATGTCATTAATTATTAATTACATGATAGTCAAATAATCGACAGTATTATTTCGCATTAAAATGTAAAATGTAATGTAAAATAATATTGCTCATTTACTGTAATGACTCAAAAAACAAAGCTTTCCAGAAAATGAGTTTAAATGTATTTCGAGTCATTACAATATTTTGTCATATTAAAAATACAATTTTGCTGCAATATCTATAGTTGTAAAGGGACAAAAGTATTTTCTTTTAAAGTATGTTTTTTCTTTTTCTTCTTCATGTTTGCATTTTTTTCTACAAACAACTAAAAAATGATAATTTCTGGCAATTTATATCGTTGTAATAAACGAGCGATAAAAATAGAATTTATATAGAATTCATATTGTATCATGATAACAGATGTACCTTAGTGCAGATTTCAAATTCGGGCCACATTAGTCCCAAATACGAAAGGCTGTCTGTTTCGAGCAACTAATGTTTTTAAATACAGCTTCGTATTGTATGTTGTGCTTAGAGGAGTCTGTCTAATTAAATTCCATGTCAAACAGCAGTCACTATCTTCTATATATTTATTTCAATTGGAATATTCATTAGTTATCTTATATTTGTTTTATAAATAAATAAAAAATGTGTTTCCAAAGTGAAAAGGTTTTATATTTTTCTTATATTAAAAAATACAGTATGACGATGGTTTCCATTCGTTTTCCATATTTAGAAAACGAATAATAACACAGCATGACAATGTTAAGTTTATTAATTAAAAGTTGCTGTTTGCTCCACAAACATTATTTACTTTTTAAGATATCTTCAAGACATCAAAAAGATATTTTCAAGACATCTAAAAGATATCTTTAAGACACCTTAAAGCCATTTCTCACATATCTAAAAGACATCTTCCAGATATCTTTAAGACATCTTAAAGACATCTCTCAAATATCTAAAAAAACATCTTCCAGATATCTTTAAGACATCTTAAAGACATCTCTCACATATCTAAAAGACATCTTCCAGATATCTTTAGATATCTGAAAGATATCTTAAACTGTTGCATAAAACATCTTTTAGGACTTTAAAAGACATCTTTTCGTAAAATATGCAAGATATCACAAGACATGGTGAGAAGTCTTTTAGAAGTCTAAAAGACATCTTTTTGTCTATCTGGGATTGAGAATGACCCGATCGAGGTTGAAACGTATGAATATTATATATATTTATATTGTTCATTTATTATTTTAGTTTGTGTAGTTGCAATTAGTTATATGTTAAATATGGTTATAGATACGTACAGACCATAATATAATAAATATTAGCGGGATCTCTAGAATTTCCAATCGATCTCGTCGTTAACATCACACTCGTAAAAAAAATAATGCGGCTCAAGTCACCACGACGGCTTTCTTTAAATTACTCCTGTGACTTTTAGTTAGATATAGATCTGAAAGTAATTTTGTTAAATCAAAATAATTATATACTCTCTAAAACTTTTAGAGTGAATTATAACAACTACTCTTTAAAGTGAGATCCTACTCTTTAAAGTGAGATTCTAAAGAATTTAGAGAGTAGGAATACATTTTCAGTATGAATGTCCAATATGGACAATTCATGCGTATTAGTACTTACATTATGGAATCGTCTGGCATCTATTTCTTTATTTTTTGTTAATGAATCGATTGGGTTTACATCTTTCAATTCTTCTATTTATTCTTCTGGAATTATAGTCCTTTTATGTCTACAAGTTGTTCTACTTTTAGACTAATGTTTATTAATGCTTTCTTTAATTCTCTCTTTCCGTTTTTCTGTCAATTGAAATAAATGAAAGAATAACAAATGTTCACGAAGTAAGCACAATGAGAAAATCAATAAATTAATAAATATATTTGGCTCTATTCCGTTTGTACTTTTTCCATATGAGAAAGATTTTAAAAACAGCTCAACTGAAAGGTTTGCGACATTATTTCATGTGAAATGTTTCACAAATAACTCAACTAAAAGTTTTCAAATATATTGTGAATATATATATATATACAATAAATATATATGTATATACAATAAATTTTATAATAAATATAACTCACTTTCTTTAAAATTTATTCCATAATATTTAACGTTTTCTTTCTTTCTTTTTTAATTCGCCTTTCTTTCTTTCTTTCAATTTCGTATATGACAGTTGTTCACGAAGTAAGTACAATATTTGACTATATTCATCCATATATACTTTTTCCGTGTGAAGTTAATATTTAAACATAAATAACAAATTTCATTTATTTCAATTCAAAAGAAAACGAAAACGAAGGAAAGAAAATTAAAGGAACCATGATTACGGAAAAGCAAATAGAAGAATTGGAAAATGTAAACCCAGTTGAATTAATAACCAAAAGCGAGGAAATAGATGCCATACAGATGTACGATTCAACAGTGTGAGTACCAATACACATAACCATATAATAATAATAGTGATAATAACATTTAATAATAAAATAATAATATATATTTAAATTTATAAGACCGTAAATGGTAAACATAATAATGAAAACTTGCCTACAACCATCGAACACGGATCTTAGTTGCTAAATTACATGTGAATTTTATATATTGCGTATGTAGTATTCTAAATTAACATGTAATTAGCAACCAAAATCCATGCTCGACCGTTATAAGCAAATTTTCTTTCATTATAATAATAATAATAATAAATAATATTGATAATTCTTCTTCATAAAATAACATAAAATAACATATAACATATAATATAATAACATAACATAACATATAATAACATATAATAACATTTTTGTCATGTTATTGTTATTAATATAAATATAAATATAATAAATATAAATACACATTATTTATTATATAGAGAAATCATTGGATACGTGGACGGGATCGAAGGTTCGAAATATGTAGGCAGTAACCGTCAGTATAAATTTTTTAAATTCCATTTAAATGGTAATGGAAAACGTATCCAAGTCGTAGCTTGGAACGAAAATGTTGATAACATAGAAAAATTAATACAAATTATGTAAGTAATATATACATTATATTATATATACATTATATATACATTATATACATTATATATTATATTCTTTACTCTTTAGAAAGAATAATTAAAGGTAAATCTCCAGATTAAATCTTGTTGTTCAACTTTACAACAAACAACCTTTACCCAGAAAAAGCTTAGGAATCTCCAGGCTCTGCTCACAATCTGCTGTTAGATCATATTAGAAGACTCTGCTCGGTTTTTGCTAATAATCTGCTGGCAAAACATGTCAGCAGACGTTGTCAGCAGTTTGGCAGTAGTTTGCTGACAATATTTGATAACACAGACTCTGTCTACAATTTGTTGCCTTTCTGCAATAAAAAATTGTCAGTAAACTCTGCTCGGTTTTTGCGACCAATCTACTGCAAAATATGTCAGCAGACGTTGTTAGCAGTTTAGCAGCAGTTTACTGACAATATCTGATAATACAGACTCTGTCTACAATTTGTTGCCAATCTGCAATCAAAAATTGTCAGCAGGCTCTGCTTCAAGTCTGTTTTCGCTTTACTATCAGGACCTTTACATCTTGACAACATATGTCAAGATCAAGATCATTGAGGGGGGGTCCCCTAATCTGAAGATTTACCTATATTCAGTTACATAATTAACATATCTATATATACAGATTATATACTTGGACGGCGTGCAAGCGAGACCACCTAAAATGGCTCAATATAACCTAGGAAATGTTCCTTTTGAGCTACAAATACTTAGTAACACAACAATTACCACTCTAGGGAAATATTTAATGAATGCAAGTTCAAATTCCATACCGGAAAAAAAAAATTAAGTGAAGTATTTAATACTTCTAAACATATAAGTAAGTTTATACATATCTCATATTGTACATAAAATATTTCTTTTGATTTAATAGAAATTAGATCCTTAGAAAATTATTTTTTAATAATAAAAATAAAAAAAACTAATAAATAAAACTCTCTAATAAATAAATTAAAAAATAAAAAAAAATAAAAGTAGATATACTAAGCCGGTTCTAACTCAGGTCCTCTGAGGGGAGCGCGGGGCGCGAGGATACTGAGGCGAGGGAAAGCGGGGATCTTCGGTGGTGGGGGTATGACGTCATGCGGAGTGGCCGTAAACATTTCAGGGACTGCAGTCCCCACAAAAAAAAACATCGCAAAAAAGGTAATATTACCATGAACAAAAACAAATAAGGATATTCGCCGGTATATGTTCCAACCGTTTTTGAATCACGATATATATAATTTTTCTATATAAACAGCGTTTATTAATTATTTAAAAAATACTTGAATACAATTAAGTTCTATAATTATTGAGAGAACCCTATGTGGCTAGAGCGCGGGGAAGGAAGGTCTCCGGCCGCCGCCGCTACCCGCCCATAAAGGTACGAGAACCTCTTTTTCCATTTGTCTTTTTATAACTTAGTTTTCACAATAAGCTGTGTTCATTTTCTTTTTCTTTTACTAGGGCAAAGGATGGGTAGTAAAATAAAGTACATATACATATATAGTGATGCGAACGAATTTATTTTTATTCACATTTCTTTAACATAATTTTTTTTCTTACGCACAAAAAACTACAGCTAACAGTTCGCAGTCGAGGAGCTGATTTTTATCAAAGTAATCGCTAGCGCATAATACATTTGGTATATCTTTAGTATCCATTACAGTGGATGAGATATTTGAGAATCGTGTAAACTTTGTATCGACTTTGTCGACGATATCAACCAATTGATCGAATGCTAATTCAATGCATTTATCTAAGTCGAACATAAACAATATTGTTGATTCAGTCATCATTAAACGTACGTCGGATAGTAGGTATACTGGGCCGGTTCTAAGCCATGGGGCTAGAGGGGAACGCGGGGTGCGGGGGATACTCGTTGGCGAGGGAAGCGTAGCGCGGGGATTCTTCGGTGGTGGGGGTATGACGTCATGCGGAATGGCAGTAAGATTTTGGGGACTGCAGTCACGTACAAGACAACAAAAAACATCACAAAAAAAAGGAAATATTGCCATGAACAAAAAAAAACAAATAGTTATAGAACGAAAAGTGTTACAAAGGGTATATGCTCCAATCGTTTTTCGACCAAGATAGAGCGTAATGTAAATTTTCTGTAGAAACAATATTTATTAATTATTTTAAATATCTAAATACTACCAAATTTCATAATTATTAAGAGTAGGTATAGTAGGCGAGTTCTAACTCTATGTAGCTAGAGCGCGGAGAAGGTCCCCCCGGTCGCTGCCGCGACCCCGCGACCACCCCAAAAATGCATCGCGGGCCGCCGCGCCGCCGCCGCTGTCGCCG
>NW_017299998.1:201255-202324 GCF_001594075.2 Trachymyrmex cornetzi | reverse complement strand
CGCCGTGGGCCGCCGCCACCCGCCCATAGAAGTACGACAACTTTTTTTCCTTTTGTCTTTTTTATGACTTAGTTTTCGCAATACGCTGTGTTCTTTTCTTCTTCTTTTACTAGCGCAAAGAATGGGTAGTAAAATAAAGTACATATATAGCGATGCTGAATTTATTTTTATTCACATTTCTTTTACATAATTTTTTTTCTTACGCACAAAAAACTACAGCTAACATCGCAGTCGAGGAGCTGATTTTTATCAAAGTAATCGCTAGCGCATATTACATTTGGTATATCTTTAGCATCAGTTACAGTGGATGAGATATTTGAGAATCGTGTAAACTTTGTATTGACTTTCTCGACGAACCAACCAATTGATCGAATGCTAATTCAATGCATTTATCTAAGTTGAACATAAACAATATTGTTGATTCAGTCATCATTAAATGTAGGTTAGATGATTCCAAGCATACAATTTTAGCATTTTCAATCGTACTGAATCGCACAGTCAGCGGTCCAACGGTAATAGAATTGCCCTTGCAGTGATTCCGAAGGCAGTTTTGAACGTTCCAACGTTGTTCATAGAGTCCTTTCCATGTTTCGATAGATAGTATTAATTCATTTCCACGATTATCTCCTATCACAATCCCCACGTAGCTCGGTGGGCCAACGTTGATAACGATTTCTAGAAATTTGTATCCCGTACGTGTCAATGCGAATTTCCTGCCTAGTATGCGAACCGCACGATGCGATGCACGGGCGCGCTATAGAAAAATATAAAAGAAATATTAAATAATTAATTAAATAGTTAATTTGAAAAAGTATAAAAAAATGGAGGATTCTTAAAATTACTTGGCACATTTTTTCGTAAATGATGGAGTTTCATCATTATTCTGAAGTGAAACGTAATAATTTTTTCGTGTGTTGCTTCCTACAGCGGAGTACATTGCTGTTGCTGCTGCTGCTGCAGTTGGACCTTTCGTATAAACGGGTATCGCAAGACTGATCGCATTCTCGTAAATTGTGATACTTCGTATTTGGTGTTCCTTCTAAAATCGAAGAAGGGGCAGGCCGTCCCC
>NW_017299998.1:200382-200840 GCF_001594075.2 Trachymyrmex cornetzi | reverse complement strand
CCCGCGGTATCTTCCGACGGTGTCAAACGCCCACCCCTCGACAGCCGGCCAGAACCCGTACACACTGTACCACCAGACTTCCGGACGTGCAACGCCGGCCCGCGGCCGTCGCACAGTGGTCAATTGGAGAGTTTTTGAATAATTTTTTGTTCAAAAATACCTCCTGAAGGCCAAATATGAACGAATCAAGGAATTTTTTTTTTGTAAATACTCATTACAGATTGTACTTTGATAGGTCACTGCCTAAATTTCGAAACGAACATAATCCAAAATGTCGGATCCAAAATGGTGGACGAATTAAAAAATTTTTTTTTTATTTTCATGGAACACAGTATATAGGGGTTTTTTGGGTCGCTGAATACGAATATGAAGTCAGATTTAAAAAATTCAAAATGGCGGATCCAATATGGCGGATGAATGGAAATATTTTTTAATGAAACATAGCTTCTAAGAGTTTT
>NW_017299998.1:195875-200001 GCF_001594075.2 Trachymyrmex cornetzi | reverse complement strand
TCAATTGTAACAAGGTTTTTTCTTCAAGAAACACAACTGCAGCGGGTGAATATTATTGTTGACATTTTGCCTTTTTAATTAGCGAAGTGACAATGTCAACGATTTTTTTTATAACGAGTCTATGCGTAAAATCTAAGACTGATTGAACGCGCAAAATTTGAACATTATCGTAAATAAATGAAACTTTAATATGATTTGATATCAAACGTATCGAATCTTGTTTTTACGCGTTAACTTATGCATAAACAAAAAATATCCTAATTCCCGTTTGAACTGTTTATTCTTTGCGATTTTCAACAGGAAGCGTTATTTATTTTTTCGTTCCGAATTTATGTTAATATATACTTTGTCTGCAATATAATTTTATTTCCACAACACATTATTGTTACTTGGATATTCTTTCAGAAACATATATTAACCGAATATTCTTTCGTTTAAAAATTAACATTTATTCGCGATACGTATCTTTGGTTATAGTAGTTAATTACTTTTCTTGCATTACATCTAAATTATTTGTCATAATTACGTGTTTCAATCATATATTATATAGTTTACATTTATTTGTCAATTTTGTTCATTGCTCAATTATAATTCTTTCATTATTTTCAATTACATCAATTTATTGTAGCTTTTCTGGAAAAATATGGAGTTTAAAATAAAAAATATTACTTTGTGTGAAATAATTTGGAATCTTTCAACAAAAGACAATGCAGGAAAGTTAACTACTTTAATGGACCATATTAATTCCTTGAATAGAGCATTATCTACCGATCAGTTGAATGTAATCAAAAGCAATTTGCAAAAAAATTTTTTACCCAATTATCAAAAAAAATGGATGCAGGCCAATAGAACAAGGCAGGTATTCTTATCGAAACAGGAGACGTTCTTACAGAATGAATTCAAGATTCAATTTAACGACAGTCGAGACGAGGCTAGCAGAAGTTGCTTAGAACAAAAATCACCAGGAAATATTGCAAATCAAAAAAGAGGTCGTCCACGTCAAAGTTACGAGCAAGAATCTCGTTCAACGAAGCGAAGGCGAATTAGTAACATCGCTTCCTCGTATACCTTAGAAGAGCTAACGAGAGCTATCAAATTGAAAAGTAAGAAAACTGCTAACGACAGTCCTGATACTTACCGCAGTGATCATGGTGATAGGGCGATGATGATCAGATTGACGATTATGATAAAGATGATCATGATGGTGATGTTGCTGGCAATGGTGATAATGATGATGATGCTGATGATGATGATGATGATGATGATGATTATGATAATGGTGAATCCGATGATGATATTGATGATGATGATAAACCCGATGATGATAATGCACATTACAATGATTCAGCGTACATCGCAAATATTTTAGTTATGTACATGGATTTAGGACTAACTAAACGGAAATACGAGAAACTAAAGTTCCACAATAAACAGATTCACGGAGATAAACTGTACCCTTCTTATCCAAAGCTTATGTCATATAAACTTACCTGTTATCCAGACAATATGAAAGTAACGCAATCTGGAGCAAAAATTAACATCGTTTCGTTACTGCAACATACAGCAAAAAGGATAATGGACAGTGTAGATAAAGGTGTCGTACACAAAATACAAAATAACAAATTGACGTTGTATAGGAAGTGGGGAATGGATGGCGCGTCCGGACAACAAATGACACGGCAGAAATGGTCAGCTCATGACAAAACATGTTTTTTGTCCGATTCGGAACCTTCAGATGATGAATCTCGTTTTGAAGAGGAAACAATACACTCGGATAAAACCGTATTTTTAGTTTCCACTTCTCCTTTGCGTCTGGAAAGCGACCGCAATATAATTTGGGAAAATAAAACACCATCTTCAGTTCTTCTTTGTCGACCAATATTATTTGAATTTGTCAAGGAAACCAATGACGTTGTTAAAAGAATTTATAACCACTACAATTCGCAGTTACAAAAACTAAGTATGTGCAAGATAAATGTTGCCGATAAGACATTTAATGTTAGTTTTCGATTCGAGTGCACAATGATTGACGGCAAAATTTGCAATATGCTGACTGGAGAAAAAGCATCCACGCGCTGCAACATTTGTCATGTGGGACCATCAAAAATAAATGATAGAGAGGGTACTTGAGCGTGAACAGGACATACAATCTTATAAGTTCGGTTTGTCGACGTTACATGCCTGGATTCGTTCCTTGGAATACCTCCTCCACATCGCGTATTACATGGATATCAAAGCCAGCGCCGTAACATCTGATGAGGATAAAATGTCCAGAGCTGAACGAAAAAAGAAGATTCAAACATTGCTTAAATCGAAATTGTCGATAACAGTTGATGTTGTTAAACAAGGTTGGGGCACGACGAACACGGGTAACGTTGCGCGAGCATTCTTTGCAAATTCTAAAGACGTGGCTGAAATAACGCAGTTGGATGAGAGTCTCATAAATAAAATACATACAGTTTTACAGGTTATTACAAGCGGAAAAGCTGTAGACTGTAATGCCTTCAAACTTTATGCTTTGGATACAGCACGGTCATGTGTTGATTTGTACCCGTGGTACAACATGCCACCTGCGATACATAAAATTCTAATCCATGGAAGCAATATCATAAAAGCATTTACATTGCCAATTGGATGGTATTCTGAAGAATGCCAGGAAGCGAACAACAAACACTTTCGACAAGCCCGTTTAACATGCAGCCGAATGTTCAATCGAACTGCATCAAACGAAGATGTTCTTCATTATATGCTAATTTCTTCGGATCCTTTGGTTAGCTCTCGAAGATATATAGAAATCAGAAAATTTAAAGAACTTTCTAACGATGCTAAAGGATTATTAATGTCATAGAAAATTTTGTGGAAAATTTGGTGCATATTTTTACATGATACACAGAATATATATGAAATTATAGTTATACTACGAATCGTATTTTCACTTTAAAAATAAAAAAGGAAATAGAAAAATCTTAAAAAGCAAAAAATATAAAATACAAAATACAAAAAAATTATAAAATACAAAATACAAAAAAAAATGGGGTCATGTACTCGACACGTCCTCGCCCGTTGACCCTGGATTCGACAGAGATCGAGTAAAAATATTTTGAAATAGTCATAAATGCGTAATATATATTTATAACATGTTTCTATTTTCTGAATGCAGGAACTGTTTTCAGAATATTACACCGTTTGAAATTTACTTAGAATTCGGTTATTCTGAAAACCGCTAAGTAACCGGTTTTTACTAAATTCAGTATTTACTTAACGTAGTAGTGCATTTCACGCCCCCCCTCTCCTTCCGCTATTCGCTGTATTTTTTGATACTGAATTAGAATTCAGTATTCTTTTCTGAAAGCTATAACTTACTTCTAGACATTACTTTTTAACAAAAAATTAAAAACTCAGAGAAAAATAACCAAATTGTAGTAACATGTTCCTATTATGAATATTCTATGTTGAATGTCAAAACATAATCAAATTTTTTTTTAATAAATAATTTTGAAGCACAGTTATTTCCGAAACCCGTCAGATATTCCCAATTCAAAATGGCGGACGAAAAATCCAAAATGAAACAAAATATTTTTAAATTGTATACTCGGACGTTATCGACAATTCAAACCTGATATTGCTCCTGATTCGCCACAGCTTCTTAGTCAGCCACTCAAATCTCCTTAGACAGCATATTTTAAAAGCTTAATAATTAATTTTTTAATTCCTCCGCCATATTGGTTCCACCATTTTAAATGTTAAAAATCGGACTTAATATTAATAATCAGAGACCCAAAAAACCCTCAGATACTATGTTCCATAAAAATAAAAAACAAAATATTTCCATTCGTCCGCCATATTGGATCCGCCATTTAGAATTTTTAAAATCTGACTTCATATTCGTATTCAGCGACCCAAAAAACCCCTATATACTGTGTTCCATGAAAATAAAAAAAAAATTTTTTTAATTCGTCCACCATTTTGGATTATGTTCATTTCGAAATTTAGGCAGTGACCTATCAAAGTACAATCTGTAATGAGTATTTACAAAAAAAAATTCCTTGATTCGTTCATATTTGGCCTTCAGGAGGTATTTTTGAACAAAAAATTATTCAAAAACTCTCCAATTGACCACTGTGCG
>NW_017299998.1:193948-194969 GCF_001594075.2 Trachymyrmex cornetzi | reverse complement strand
TGCCGAGCGTGATCCGTGGCGCGCCTACGCTTCCTGATACGCTTGGTCATTACGCAAAAGAAATGCTAGTATAAAAGAATAAGATCTGCCAAGTAAATCAAATGACGCGAATTTTAACGCACGTTCGCAGGTGCGTTTGCACGCGCGCTCGCGTGCGCGCTCGCCTACGCGCTCGCCCTTCGAGCCGGTAGGAAGCACGAGTCCGCAGTCGACAAGTCCGCACAGTGACGGACAAAATGTCACGTCACAATACATACATACGTTTATACATGCGTTCATACATACGTTTATACATACGTTTATACATACATACGTTTATACATATACATTTATACATACGTTTATACATACGTTTTTTACATACGTTTATACGTACGTTCATACATACATACGTTTATACATACGTTTATACATACATACATACGTTTATACATACGTTTTTTTACATACGTTTATACGTACGTTTTTACATACGTTTATCCGTACATACGTTTATACATACGTTAATACATACGTTTATACATACGTTTATATATTACAAAGGAAGGGAAAGGAAAAGAAATCTAAAACGTATTTAACCCTTCCGTCCACCACATTTTTTCGGCACCTTTCAGTTCACTACGGGGTCGTTATCGTCTTAGTGTTTTTTGGACCAGTAAAAGTGCTTTAAAAAATCTTAAAAAATTCATGCAACTTCTATCAACCTTCAACTTGAAGTCCCAATCATAATATTTCGATAGAAATTATTACTCAAAAATCATTACACAATATTTTAGATTATCAAAGTAACTTTATTTTAGTGAGTCATAAGCGAGTAACAATCAAGGAGGGGATATGGCGCCTTCAGTGCCCGTTTTCAAAAGTTAGAGCACTTTGAAATTTCGCTTGGGTCGAAAAAGACCCCCGTAGTGGACGGAAGGGTTAAAAAAAATCTCATATTTTATTCTTTAAACTTGATACATTTTTTTTGGCGTTGTGACCACCAGTTATGTATTTTAAATACATTTTGTAACGCACAATT
>NW_017299998.1:192019-193639 GCF_001594075.2 Trachymyrmex cornetzi | reverse complement strand
CCATGGCATAGGACACATAAAAATGTAATGAGAGAGAATGGCTCCTTTTCTCAACACCGCCACTTCGTGGACGATAAATTTCTATCCAACCATAAATCCTTGCAGATCCACAAACGTTGGTACGGTCATGGCGAACGATTTTTCTAGACTGCGATCGATTTCGATGAATCGTATATTTTATAGCGTGTCGGAGAATGCACTTAGGTGATTTTACGCACAACGTTGGTCAACGGATTGTACTGAACCACGCGATCGTGTATGATGAGATAATAGGCTGTAGTATTTGCAGGTACATTCTCCTTGCAGTCAAATTCTATGCGCAAGTCCAAAGTTTATTCTGAAGGCGCATCTAATCTCGCATCTCATCGTGTTGTAGTTTGCGCGGATTGTTATCGGATATTCCGCACCCTCGCCATCGTCGGTGTTATAGTCGCTGTTATAATTGTCAACGGTTTCAAGCGCGTCGCGGCGTGAATGCAAAATCGCACGTTTCAAAAATTCATTTATGTCTCGTACTTCGTACGAACCTTCGGGAATTGTAATTTCAGCGTCGTCTTTGTCGAAATAAAATTTATTGTTTGATTCGTTTACGTTCGGTATTGTGTGATAAGTCTAAAAAATCATTAGACCGAGCTCGTAATCACCGTCACTCAAATCTATCGCGGGGAAGTAGTTCGCCGCGAGGAGACTGCTCTTCCCGCTCAGTTTAAGTGTCAATGACATAACGGGAAAAGCGTTGGACCAATACTGAGATTTCACGGCACCTAGTCGAGCTTTTTAAATTCACGAGCGTCGACCGTTCGTAGAAACCACAGGCACATCTGTCCGCAGAAGCTCTGATAATATGTCTGATAGGACGTACGATTGTACTGTATCGTCGTAGCACCGTTCCCGAAATATCGCACCAGTTCCTTGGGCGGTCGAAGATTACCAAAGCTGTCGAAGTATACGACGCGGTTGTTTCTCTTCGCGTACGTTACACAGTGAGTACCGGGTCCCGTCGCATCGTCCAGATTCAAGATACCGCTTTCGTTTCGACGCACGCCGCTCGTTGATAACGCGTTACGCATGAAAACACCTCTAAAATATGATACGCGCATACGTCTCGCAAGCATGTCCAATTGCACGTTGGTAGTTGCACCCGAGGTCATTTTTATCGTCTCTTTAGCGGTTTTTTTTTCTTTGCTGCTACGCCCTGTCCGCGTCCATATTTGTGCGGAGCGAGACACAGTCCGCGTCCCTGTTCCATCGCGCGATCGTGACGTTGCAGCTCATCGAGCGGACGTCGCGCGGCTTTGCTATCGTTTACCGCTTTCGCCACACTGGCCGCTCCTCCAATCAAGAATCCGAGCGCACTCAACATTGGCAGAAACGGTAACTCACCGCCTCGTTTCGCTGTCGGTAATATTCGTTTTTTCGCTATCTTTTTGTTGTGTTTTTCCTCATCGTCTTCTTCGGTTCCATGCCCATGCCGATCTTGGTTTTGGTTTTCATCGCTGCTCAAACGGCAGTAGCGGCGGCTCTCTCGCTCAAAACCGAATCTCTCGCGGTGACGCGTCTTAGCGCTTTATCGGCGAGTACCTTGTCCGCCGCGTGTCTATCGGTGAGATCGTTGCTCCG
>NW_017299998.1:190004-191559 GCF_001594075.2 Trachymyrmex cornetzi | reverse complement strand
GGTCGAGAGCGCACAGCCCGTAGTGCGAGCATGAAATTCGTATTGCAACCGCTGGCGATACGCGTCACGAACTGCGACGCGAAATCGCGAATAATGGGAAGCGACCTGGAGAAGCGCAAGCATGGCAAAATTCCGCCGAATACTATACGCGCGATCATTTGTGGCCCGTCGAATTCCGGTAAAACCAACGTTCTCATAAGCTTACTTGAGAGTCCGAACGGCGTACGTTTCGAGAACGTGTACGTCTACTCGAAATCGTTGCAACAGCCAAAGTATCAATATCTCGAAAATTTGTTTACACTATCAATGAAATCGGCTACTTTACGTTCTCCAACAACAGCGACGTCGTTCCACCGAGCGAGGCGCGTCCAAATTCTATTTTTATCTTTGATGACGTGGCATGCGACAAGCAGGATGCGGTGAGAGAATACTTTTCGATGTGTCGCCACGCGAACGTCGACTGCTTCTATCTCTGTCAGACGTACGCGAGTGTACCTAAACATCTGATACGTGACAACGCGAACCTGCTGATCCTGTTCAAACAGGATGGTACCAACTTGAAACATGTTTACAACGATCATGTGAATACTGACATGTCACATGACGAATTTTACGCGTCGTGCCGCGACTGTTGGCAACAAAAATATGGATTCGTAGTGATAGACAAAGACAGTGCGCTCACAAATGAACGATACAGAAAAGGATTTAACGAGTTCGCGATACCGTAACGTAACCAGTCGTCATCGATACTTAACCAGAGACAATCATGGCAGATGTGCGCGAGCGCGAAAAAATCGTGAGGGAGATCGAGAAGACGAGCGAGTCGATCCGCAAGAAACATCGCGCTCTGAAGACCGGTAGAATCGAGGAGGGCATCGCGTTGGATAGACATTTCAAATCTCTTATCGAGCCGTTGCGACTTTTCGTCGACAACCCCGGCGAGCGTGCGACAAAGAGAGAGTCGCGCGACGAAGATGCAGCGTCTGCCCCTAAACGTGAGAGGAAGGAGAAGGAACAAAAGGAGGGAGAAGAAGCGAGCGAGACGTTCGAACCTTCCGCAACTCTGCATAAATCCAGTGATCGATCGCGCGAACCGATAACTTCCACCCCACGTGCCAAAATCGTACCGATGATAGAGTCATTGGAGAACGTTTTCGAAACGACGGAAGACTCGCTAGCGACGAAGGTTCAAAATCAGTTGCAAACGTCGGAAAGTCGAGAGGCGTTACGAGCCAACTTGGGTCCGCTGAGTCAAAAGTACTTACCTCTGTGAAGCTGGTCCCACTTTTTTCAAAAATTGAAAAAATAAGTAGAGTTCTGGTTGCCCCCCCAAGAGTTCTAGAGTTCCCTATCAATTTTAGAAATAGTTCCGTCGATTAAAGGGGTGAAACACCATTTGAAACATCGGGGGGGCCAACTTCACGATTTCGAAACTTTGAAGGGATATAACTTCTTTACCATTCATTTTATAACTTTCATCCATATAGAACAATCGATAGAACTCTTTGGGGGGCAAACAGAACTCTCAAGAAAATAATGGATTTCGAAAAAAAAA
>NW_017299998.1:188617-189963 GCF_001594075.2 Trachymyrmex cornetzi | reverse complement strand
TTTTCGGCATCTTGTAATGAATTCTGGCAGCCCCCAAAGAGTTCTAACGATAATCCTTAATAATGAAAAAACTGAGATCGAAAAAAAAAAATTAATTTAAAAAAAAAAATTTTTTTTTCGAAATCCATTATTTTCTTGACAGTTCTGTTTGCCCCCCAAAGAGTTCTATCGATTGTTCTATATGGATGAAAGTTCTAAAATGAATGGTAAAGAAGTTATAGCCCTTCAAAGTTTCGAATTCGAAATCGTGAAGTTGGCCCCCCCGATGTTTCAAATGGTGTTTTCACCCCTTTAATCGACGGAACTTGGGGGGGGGGGGGGGGGGCAACCAGAACTCTACTTATTTTTTCAATTTTTGAAAAAAGTGGGGCCAGCTTCACAGAGGTAAAGTACGTCCAGGCTGTCCTGGGGGAGCGCAAGATAAAGAGAGCGGTATAGATCATGTGTACGGCGTTTACCTACAAGGATGGATTGATGTTTGGCAATAAACGTTTCGACGTGGATGACGCGGACAACATAATTATTGACGGCGTACGATACACCGGTACCCCCGGTCTTTACGAGTTGATTTTTAAGAGAATTACCGACGATGCCCTCTACACGGAAGACGATATGCACAAGTACAAGAGCATGCTGTTGATAACGAATGCGCACAAACACAAGCATCATTCGCAAGATCGATTATTGAGCAACAGGGGATACAAGTACAAATACATAATCGCGCCGTTGATGCTGGTCACACTCAAGAAACAGAGTAAGAAATCTGGAAAAGGATTACCTCACACAATGACGCTAAACGACAACGCGATTGATTACGTGCACTGGGACGATCCCAACGAGCTGGTGGATCGTCTACGATTGCTCGATGCTTCGCACCGAGCAGGCAACAACGCTCACGACAACGAGATGCTGTCGATCATCTAGGAACTCCGCGAAGCCGGTCTTATTATAAATTAAATCGTGTATCAATGAAACGAGGCAGTCGAGTGACAACAGCGAAAAAAAATACATTATTTTCTTGTGTATTACGCGTCGAATCATGAAAAAAAGATCCGATGAAAACAAAAAAGTTAGCTCCGAGGGATGTCGTCTCATTGAGGAATTGCACGCTCCTGCAAGAAGAAATTTTCCGCGAAGGCGCGTCATAGTTCGGGGATATGACGATCTGTGGCAGGCTGATATAGTTGAGATGCGTCCGTACCTACTCGAGCCTCAACAGAGGTCACCACTACATACTCACCGTCATCGATGTGTTGAGCAAGTACGCGTGGGCCGTGCCACTTAAGAGCAAGGGTGGAAGCGAGACGGCTGACGCTATCGCTGAGATCGTTCGAGCGAGTGGAAGA
>NW_017299998.1:187821-188362 GCF_001594075.2 Trachymyrmex cornetzi | reverse complement strand
CCCGCCGACGTAACTCCCGCGATCGCCGAAAGACTCTTGGGCACAGTGTACAGCGTGATAAAGATCGCGGGTCCGGCAAAATTCACAGTAGGCGATTCGGTACGCGTGAGCAAGTTCAAGATGGTTTTTGAGAAGAGTTACACCTCGAATTGGATCACCGAGGTGTTTACGATCGTTAAAGTGCAGTGTACTAATCCCGTAACCTACTTACTCGAGGACTATCGCGGAAAATCCGTCACTGGAGCGTTCTACGAGCACGAGTTGCATCGCGCTATTCATCCGGATGTGTATCTCGTGGAAAAAGTACTGCGCAGGAAGGGAGACAAGGTGTACTTCAAGTGGCTGGGATTCGATGGATCGCACAATTCATGGATACATAAAAACAATGTGATTTGATACAATTTTGATTCATGTATTTTTTTTATTCTACATATATAAAATGTATATCTACATAAGGATATAAACGTGTAAAATATTTTTTATTATCCCTTCCATCTTCGTTTTGGAGTATACAGATATAAAATACTTATAAGTGTACGAT